>NC_047671.1:63294652-63594652 GCF_011762505.2 Arvicanthis niloticus | reverse complement strand
TAGTTTTGTAGAAGAATATGTGCTTAACTTGAGGAAGTCCAGAGTTCAAGCCTAGCATCACTACCTTCCTAAAGCAGAACTCTACTAATAAATACAAAATTATAACAGCATTCGTCTATTCCTGTTATAGTGTGCAAATTAAACTGTCTGTTAGTTTTGTACCTGTTATAAAAATGTGTTACTCAATTAGTCATTACTAATGATTCTATTACTCAAGGGATTATCACACACGCTCACAAAATAAGCTTCTTTTACAAAATTTTACTAAAATTTGAATGTGTGAAAGTAGAATGACAGATTTGCAAATTTTAAGTCTTACAGGGCTTGGAAAGGAAAGTTAACTTTCAAGAGATAAAAATGTTTAAAAATTAAAACAGAAATTTCATTTCTATTCTTAATCATTTCATTTTGAAATAAATGTGTGCTTCCAAAAATAGTACAAAGAATTCTGATACAGTTACCATTCAGTTTCACTCCAAGTTAATATTTATGTAACTATAATTATGATAATGCAAAATTATAATATATAATAATATGCATAATTTAATATAATTATGATAATAAAAATATTGATAACTAACTGCCTATATTCACGTCTCATCAATTATTCCACTCTGGTCTATAACAAGAATACCTTTAAAAGAGTATGATACCATTCTCCTGTGTGTTTTCCATCTTTCCACCACTGTAGCAAAATTCTACAGACAATCAATTTATGAAGTACAAATATTTATTTTGCTTCACAGTATCAGACAATGTGTGGTCTCTTGGCATCATTGGCTTTGGACCTAGGACAAACAAGTACATCATGGTAGCAGGGCATAACAGCAGGGAGTTTCTTCCTGATGCTTGGGTGGCCAAGAGACAAACAAATCTAGAGGAAAGAGCTTTGTCCCCATATTTCCTTCAAGGGCATGTTCTAATGAGCTTAATTTCTCCCATTTGGTCCTGCCTCTTAGACATTCACCATTGTCCAACAGAGCCATCTTCATCTCAACACCTGGATTTCATTATCTGAGTCTGTGATGGAATATTTATGATCAAAATCTCACCAGTTGCAGCAAAGTATTGCTATAAGTGTTGGTAATACCGGTCCCTAGGATAAAGGAAAAATGCATGGCTTCTCCATGGCAGTTACTCACTTTTCCTTACAATGAGCAAACCATTATGTGAGAAATGCTTTGAAATTTTGAAAGTGTTGTTTTTTCATGATCCTTATTCTATTAATCTTTTTTCTTATGTCAATGATACTTGCTGTAATATCAATGAAATAACAATAAAATGCTTCTTGTTCGTTTTGTATTGGTATTACAATATTAGAGATGTTTTATATCCTCTAAATTTATGTTCAATTACATATTGATACTAGGGTGTTAAAGACACATTTTGCTCCATGAGTTATACTTCTTTGACATCATATATCTTAGTTCTCTAATTTCCAAAGATGTAGCCCTTGGGTATTCCAGTCTTTTTAATGTGCACTTCTTATTTTCTGAGCATTTATTTACCATCTGACATCACAAGATACTCCAGACTTATTTTATTTTAGCTGCCTTGGTGCTGGAATCACTGATTTTTTTTTAAAATAATCACAAGTTCATTTTTACTAAGAAATTCTGTTTAGAAATCAAAGTCTTAGCATTATGTGTGCACATTGCTACCAGATAACCCTTGCTTTTAGAAACCCTTTAACTGGATAGAACTGAGAAACATCCTTACTGCATCTGTGTCTTATTTTAATGTCTGTAAATCAGTCAGTCTATTTATCTACCCCTCTATCATCATCATGTATTTACCTATCATCTAACATAAATGTATCAACTATCATCTAGTATCTAACATCATCATCTATCTATTCTCCATAATTTACCTAAATGATCCACATATCATTATCATTATATATAATATATCCTCTATCTATTATATGTCATCTACTCATCATCCCCATCTATTTACCTATCATTATCATTATCTACTTTTATTAATCATAACCATCTATTGCCTATTGTATATCTTTTGGTAATAGTAATCAAGATTGATACTTCTATAACATTTGAAGTCAATTACCACATGATTCATTCTTTTTTATTATGTGTAACTACTTCTCATTTTCATTATTTACCATATAATTGATATTTTTGGTTCTAAGCTATATATAAATTAATTCAAAGATTGATAATATATACATCTGTGAAAAATAAATTATAGTGAAAATAAACTCCTGTGGAGTCCTCCTTGGTTTGTATTCAGACAGTTATATGTTTTCAGAATTTATGTTGCTCATTTATTAGTGCTATTTAACTCATAGCTAACGATCTGCAGACCGGGGATCATCTATGTGGACTGGAAATTCTCCACATTTGCATCTAATTTGTTTCAAGTACATAAAACTGTATTATTATACTTCTTTATATTATTAAAGTGTCAATTTTCTATTTTTTCTCATCTTTGTCCTTTAAAATACAAAATGGAACAGAACATAATCATCAAGTCTCTATTTGAATTTAAGGTCCATTCAATAGAGAAAGTCAGGCCTTTTTCTACAGCTTAGCCAGCTACCCAGGGCTAGTGAAGTCATGGATCTCGATGGAGAACTTACAGTGGCCACTTTGCTAAACCAGCATATTCCCTAACTATATGCAAAATATTTGTACTTATACACACAGGCAAGTATATTCACTCCTCATCAGTGAAATGTCTCTTTGAACGGATGGAGACCACTACTGCACCAAATCACAATGAAGAGTTGTGAATCTTAGTTCCAATGGATACTAGAAACACTCACATACCTAAGACTTGGGGGCCATTGTAGAAGAAGGAGCAGAAGGAGTATATGAGTCAGAAGATAGAGTTTGCTGTGAGAGCATGTCTTCTAGGAATATCAGAAGCCACTCATAATACTTCACCATCATAACTACCCAAACATAAGCTGAACAGGCACAATATAATAGACAGGCTAATGAACACAACTGTATACAAAGAATTAATGCTGACTAAGGAATACAGAGAGCAAGAGAAATAGTCTTTCCCAGAGAAGATCATATCAATTAGTTAACCAATATCAGAATAGACAGCCTAAAAACATATACAAACAAGGAACACTATACAGAAAGTTATATATATATATATATATATATATATATATATATATATATGTGTGTGTGTGTGTGTGTGTGTATACATGTATGTATTTATATATATGTACATACATACATATATACAAATACATACATTCACATACACACATATGCACATATCCATCATATATGCATATACAATATATATGTGTACACATATATACATACACAATTCATATATAAGGTGGATGTGTAGTATATATATATATATATATATATATACACACACACATATGCACATAGAAACAATTTTTCTTTTTATTTATTCTTCTCTTATATAATATATTCCAACCACAGCCTTCCTTCCCTCTACTCCACCCAGTTGTCCCCCTTCTTCTCTCCAAGATTCATTGCTTCTCCATTTCCCTTCAGAAGAGAGCAGGTCTCCCAGTGATATCAACTAAACATGGCATAATAAGATGATCAGGCACAAACCCTCATATCAAGGCTGGATGAGGCAACCCAGTCAAACACCCCACTCCTATCCTACTGTTAGTTGTTCCACAAAAAATAAAAGCTAAACAAGCACAGCATGTATGCAGATGGTAGTGTAGACCCACACAGACTCTGTGATTACTGCTTGAATCTCTATGAGCCCTGCTTAGTGGATTTTGTGAGTTGTGTCCCTCTGGCTCCTATAATATTTCCTTCCCATCTTCTGCAGAATTCCCAGCCTGCACCTAATGTTTTGTTGCGGGTCTCTGCATCTGCTCCCATCAGCTACCAAAGAAAGCTTTTCTCATGATGATTGGGTTGTCGTCTATCTATGACTATGGCAGAAGAGCATCAGGAATCATTTCATTGATTTTTTTGCCTATATAAACAACTAATGAAAAAGAATACCATGAATTTGAAAGAGAACAGGCAGGTATGTGTGAGAGTTTAGAGGAAGAAAGGAAAAATAGTACATGATGTAATTATAATCCCAAGATAAAAAAATAATTAAAATATTACCTTATTTTCTGTGTAAGTTTGTGGGACTGAGTTTAAATGCACATGTACATGCAGTTGCCTGGGGAAGCCATAAGAAAGTGTCAGATCTCCTGAAACAGGAATTATTAGCAATGTGAGCTGCTTTTGTGTGTCAGAAATGAAACCAGGTTCCTTGCAAAAGAAGCAAATGCTCTTAATTGCTGAGCCAACTCTCCAGGACCTCCTATATTTTACAAATACTTATTAACACATGAAATGTCTGACACCTCAAAAGTTAGATATCAGGGCTTCATGTGGTTCAGAGTATCATGTTAGGTATGACTTCCTTTACAAACCCTGGGGCACTTCGCCATTTTTGAGGCTGTTTTTAACCCAGCCATGAGAAAGTGGCTGCTGAGTATCTAGTCCAGGAAGACAATTTTCTTTCTTCTACAAATGCCAAGTGAGTTTTAGGATTATACTTTCAACTCTGGGAACTCAGAAGCATTCTTCTAATAATTTTTAGCCTCTCATAATGGTCTTTTTCTAAAGTTTTAAATGTGGGTTTTAAAAATGATCATTTTCTAATCCTTGTTCCCTCTTTTTGTATAACTAGCATTTTTTAGACTTCTAAAACTATAGTTTTGTTTCATTTTTAAGCAGCATATTTCGTTACTATGTCTTGAAATGATCATCTTCGGAAAAGCTTGAACCAAATTGTTAGCTTTTTCTTGAATTATTAATTCCAAGCAGGAGGAGCTGCTATAAAAATTATACACACACACACACACACACACACACACACACACACACACGTGACGGGTGTGTCTGTCTGTGTGTGTGAGAGATCTGGAACTAGAGTAGAAGCTTACATATTCAGTGGTCAGGATCAATCATTTCTAGCATCATTGTTTAATGTTTGACTTTTGCACAACTGGTTCCTGGTTCTTTACAACATATCTTTATTCTTTCAAGAGATTATTTGATTCTGATGCAGCAGGGTGTATGTGGCTCACTGTATATTTTCTTTGAGCCATTGCTGCGTCAGCTGTGTTTCAAAATGCTATTTAGAAACCATTCAAATCACTAAAAGCACCCATTTGATGGATTTTTTTCAAAATAGCTTTTAAGTGCATGGTTGCGTCATCAGAGAATCAGGAGCTTCTAGAGATATCTAGAAACATAACTATGGTGACATAGAGCTCAGGCTTCAGTGCGCCACAAGCATTGAGAACAATCAAAATTACTATTTAAGGAGCCCTCAGAAGGGGGTTGTGGGAGCAGAAATGACCACACAAAGCCTAGGATTCTGGTGGGCAGTGAATTATCTGTTTTTGAATTAGAAAGCAGAGAAGAAACATAACAAATATAGGGAGAATGTTTACTCAATCTGAACATGACTTCTGCAAAGACAAAGAAATTTCCTTCTGATAAATTCCCAAGTATGCATGCATCATCACTCATGGCTGAGAATAAATTTAACTAACACCACCTATTTAGTCCACAAATTCCAAAAGTCAAACATTAAGTGATCCTACTCCATATTTACCTACCTACAGAAAGAAAAAAATACCTGAAGTAATGACTTTTACATTAATCTCACAAAATTACCACATAAAAGGGAGAGAGGAGGCCGGAGCACCGAGCGGATCACTGGAGGCAGCTTTCCACCCAACCTCACAAAAACCAGATGAAGCTGGGTTATCAGGAACTCTAACCAGGGCAGTATCTCAGGTTAGGAATCAGCAACACTCACACCAAATAGAAAGTAACTGGGACCCACTGGGACCCAGGAATTCACTCCTGGGTGGGTGTACCGGTTCCTTCCTGTCTGGGCCCAAGCATAGAGCAGATCCCAGGAGGCAGCTCTGTACCCAACCTCGTAAAACCCAGAGGTGGCAGGGCTCCCAAGAGTTCTAACCAGGGCAGTATCTCAGGTCAGGAGACAGCAATACTCTACCCAAACAGGGAGTAATGGAGACCCACAGGGACCCAGGAATTCACTCTTGGCCCAGAGCAGTGGTTCCTTCCTGTTTCTGCCTGAACACTGAGCAGAGCTTGGATCTCAGCTCTAACTCCAGCAGCAACACTCATCCCAAACCGTTCTGACACAACCAAGATAATAGGAAAGACAAGGCTCTAGTCAGAGACAGCTCAGGTAGCACCAAGGAGATCCAGATGGCAAAAGGCAAGCGCAAGAATACAAGCACAAGCAACCCAGAATACTCGGCTTCATCAGAACCTAGTTCTCCCACATTAGAAAGTCCTGAATTACCCATATCACCAGGAAAGCAAGAGTCAGACCTAAAATCACTTCTAATGGTGATGATAGAGAACTTCAAGAAGGACATAAATAACACCCTCAGAGAAATTGAGAACACAGATAAACAGGTGAAAGCGCTTAAAGAGGAAACACAAAAATCCCTTAAAGAATTACAAGAGAACACAACCAAACAGGTGAAGGAATTGAACAAAACCATCCAGGATATAAAAATGGAAGTAGAGATAATCAAGAAATCACAAAGGGAGACTACCATGGACATAGAAAATCTGGGGAAGAAATCAGGAGTCATAGATGCAAGCATCACCAACAGAATACAAGAGATAGAAGAGAGAATCTCAGGTGCAGAAAATATCATAGAAAATATTAACACAACTGTCAAAAAAACCACAAAATGCAAAAAGTTCTTAACACAAAACATCCAGGAAATTCAGGACACAATGAGAAGACAGAACTTAAGGATAATAGGTATAGAAGAAAGTGAGGATTCCCATCTTAAAGGGCCAGTAAATATCTTCAACAAATTATAGAAGAAAACTTCCCTAACCTTAAGAATGAGATGTCCACAATAATCCATGAAGCCTACAGAATGTCAAATAGACTAGACCAGAAAAGAAATACCTCCCGTCACATAATAATAAAAAAATGAAGAAAGAAAGAAAGAACACACAGTGTCCCCCTGGCTCTGCTGACTTAGCTTCTGACAACCCATTTTCTTGTTCTCAGAAATACTTTGAATTATAAAACGTTATTGTGGTTTTTGTTAGTATGCTGGGTAAAATAATTTTTATTGATTTCATTTTAAACTTCAAAGTTTGTAGTGAGTTAAAATGTCTAACATAATTATAGGTCATATTTATTTTCATATTGTAAAATGCAAGTTAATCTGTTGAACATTTTAAAAGACTGGATTCCTTTTTGAGAATTTCATATATGAGCACTGTATTTACATACTTTTTCCCTTTCTTTCCTTCCTCCTACTCTTCCCAACCCCCCATATTTTTCAAATACATCTTATTATTTAATTATTGTTCATATATGTATGTATATATGTATAAGTATATATGTATATACAAATACTGATAAATAAAGTGTTTTGGAAAAAAGGGAGAGAGGAGAACACCTTCTCTCTTTCTTTCTTTCTTTCTTTCTTTCTTTCTTTCTTTCTTTCTTTCTTTCTTTCTAAGCTTCCTGTCAATACAGGCTCTCTTATGGGAGGCAAGCACTCAACCATTAAGCTACACTACCAGTGACAGAAGAGCACATTACAATTTAACAAAATAACACCCCAAGAACAGCAAACAGTGTTGTCATCAGGTTAAGTATACAAAACAAATAAGCTAGCAGGAAAACAGGGAAATGTGTGATATAGAAAAATAGATTCTTTAAGAAATACAGACCAGACAAGATTTTCAAGACTTCTAAATAAAACTTTTAGAAATGAAAACTATAGTCATCGAAGTGGGAAATTAAAAAAAAAAAAAAAATGGCCGAACATAAATTAATGTGTACCAACTAAAAGGGGAATTCATGAAAGAGAGCCCTGAGTTTAAAAAGCAGCTAAATGTAACACCAGTTACACAGAAGTGAGGTGGAAAGAGGCGCTTTGGAAATACAGAAGAAGGAGTTAGAGCACCAGGTCTCTATTCAGAGTTCCTGAGAGAGGAGCAGGAAGAAAGGATGAAGGCAATTTCAAACCGAAAAGAGCCAAGAATTTGCTAGGGCTGAAAAAGGCACCAATTCTGAGATTTTAAAAGCCTGATAAATTCACAAAAAAAGAAATAAACCCTCACAGAGAACATAGGCATGACAAAGGAATGAGAGATTCAGAGGAGGCAAAAGGAATTCTGAGAAAAATAGCACGCTAAAAAAATTATGTGTAAGAGTGTGTGTGAGTGAGTACATGAGTGTGTGAGTGAGTGTATGTGTGTGTGTGTCTGTGTGTGAATGTGAGTGCATGAGTATGTGAATGAGTGTGTGTGAGTGTGTGAGTGTATGAGTAGTGTGTGTGTGTGTGTGTGTGTGTGTGTGTGTTTTCAGGTGCATGCTTATTGTGCTATGTATGCAGAGGTCAGCCGTGACAGTCAGTTCTCTCCACTGTGTGCAATATGGGACTGAATTTGGGTTTTTGAACATCAAAAAAAAAAAAAAAAAAAAAGACTTTGGCCTACTAACCCTTATAACCACCCCAAATGACTTTTAAGTGAAGAAAAACAAAACATCCTAAAAAGATGGGTGAATATGGATCTCAGAAGAAGAAAAAATACACCTAAGTCAGAATCAATCTTCTCTGAAGCTGTAATGCAGGCACACCAGCCCCAAGATGGAAACACGGGGTACATGATTTGAATTCAAGCATCAGAAGGCTTTGAATAATATAATATGAAATGCTAGATTCCACTAATAATGTGTAAAATCTAGCCCATACAGAGTGATGCACCTTCTGAACATATAAAAATTATAAAACTTCATAGTGAAGTTGATACCTCTCCCATCATAACAAGATATTTATTATTGCTTTCTTGGTTATTTATAAACCAAACTGACAAAAACCAAACTAATGCAGATATGTAAGATTTATACTTTTGTTTTCTGGTGCTGGGGATTAATCTGAAACCCATGCATGCTATGCAAGCAAGATTATACCGCTGAGTAATATTCCTCAAACCAAGCTATATAAGATACAAATATGTCTGTTAATAAGCATGCTTTATGGGACAGATACACTCTAAAATGCATAATTAAGGTTATACAAATATATGGAGTATTTGTAAAATACTGGTCATTTAATGAAGCATAAAGTTAGTATCTCTAAACTTCAAAACAGTCTGACATAACAACTGTATCTTTTACTATGTTTAAACTGAAAATAGGTTTAGAGAATAATTCTAACCACTTTCGTACTTTGAAGTTTAAAAATATGCTATTAAATAATTCAGATCATTGAGAAAATCTGAAATGAATTAGAAAATACATTGAAACGACAATAATAAAACTACTATACACCAAAAAGTATGAGGTGCTATAAAAGTATTACAAATGGATTTAATATTCTTATACTTTAATGTACTAATTAAGAGGCTATAAAAAGAATAAACAGATTAAAATTAAAAATGTAAGAAAAATGATGTAAAATAACTAAAATTAATGAAAAATAAAAGTATCTATAAATTTCAAGTAGTCATATATGGAAAATAGCAATAATACAGTTTTTTATATTTGTTCCTGTGTGTATGCTTAATTATATGTAACATATATGTATCTATATGCATAGATATAATTGATTTTTTTTTCTCATAGCACATTCATTTCAATTGTTTTGGTTCCAAATGCAATCAATTATGTTTTGATGTTTAAAGTTTTTATATTTAATGAGGAGGTCAATGGTGCAAAAGAGTTACAAATAACTCTTCTAACTAAAATATTGTATTTAATATATCATCATTTCTTCCCTTACCTGGGATACTAAAAAAGACATGATTTTTTTATTGTTTCAGTATTATTGGACAGAAACTATTTAAGTTGACAAAAACTATTACATTCCTCTTATCAACAAAAACACATCCCTTAAACTATACACTTTTTATTTCTTGTCTCTAAGATCTCACATAATTATCTCAATTCAAGTACTCCTTAAAATTATAAATGTCTCTTAACTATTGGTTTCTATAAAACCCAAAACAAATTACATGCTTTCTTATTTCAAAAGGGAAGAACCAGGAAATAGATACAGTCAGATCAAAAAACCAAACTCCAAATCCAACAGTATAAATAGCTCAATGTCTAACACCTAGGACTCCATAATGGTCTTCTGGGCTCCAAAGGTCTTAAATACTCACACTTCTGTCACTCATGACACACAGTTTGTCCAGTAGTGTCAGATATTTGTTCAGAAATTACTTGATAGGAAAGTTTACCTCACTGATGATGGCCTGTTATTAATCAAACTTAACCAGTATCAATTGCCAAAGTAAAGCAAAGGTTCACTTCAGTGAGTCTGGTCTCTTGTTAACCATAGATTCTTATTTTGTTTCCTGTTACCAAGAGGAAAGTACTTTAAACATTTGATAAGACCATGTGACTAGTTGCAGAAATGAGGATAATAATTGACATAAATATTCCTGTCGTATTTTGTTAAGAATATTTGTGCAAATATTCATGTTTTCTTTCCTCAAGTAATCATATAATTTTAAATCAATTAAAGAAATAACAGTGGTTATCATATTTAAATTATGAGGCACTTAAAAGAATGCCCTTCCAGAGACATTGCTACATATTCCAAAATATACAATGTATTTGTGGTTGTACATGGGATATTTATAACAGGTGTATTTATGACCTGGTTATTGTTTTTATTTGGAAATTAAGCAAGACATAAAAAGATATAATGTTGTGTCGAGTTGCCTAGGGGTGGAATTGTGATGACTACTGTTCGTTGTCAACTTAACTATATATGGAATTAACTAAACACTCAAGCACCTGGGCACACTGTAAATAATTTTTGGTTAATTAAATCATTTGATGTAGGAAGATACTCCTTTAATCCAGATTATTTGCAGTGGGATAACCCAGCCTAAACCTAGGCCACACCTTCCCCTGAAAATGTATATAAAGACTATGAAGGAAGGCATTTTTTAAAAAACTATTTTCCTGTTTGCCTTCATCTTGTCAGATACATATATCCTGCTGCTAAGACATTGCTTCACTGGTATTAAAACCTACTTCTTTGGAATTACAATGATCACTGAAGACAAGCTGAGACATCCAGCCTTGTGGGCTGAACAACTACTGGATAGTTGGACTTTCTATATCAGTAGGTAGCCATTATTGGACTATGTAGATCATAGCCTGTAAGCCAGTATAGCAAATCACATATATATAGGATATCTTCTGACTGATATGCCAGTCAGCCAGACTATTCCATTCTTTTGTCCCCAGTAACATACATAACAAGACAAAACTTACACCTAAAAGTACACACTGATTAAAACAAATAAATCACACCTCTCATAATAGCAAGCATACCATAATGTAGTAAACCTATCTCTATTAATGACTTTAATCTTTCATTTAAAGTATATAAAGCAATATCTAAGGATCAATACACACTGGAAGAAAACCAATAGCAGCTCTGAACAGAATCAAAATGAATAAAGCAAAAATTAATCTTGTAGGAAGGAGGAATGACTTAAGAACCCAAATGGAAGCTAAAAATAATTCAACAAACCCCTGGAGAAGTATAAGAAGATATTGCACCCATAAAACAAGGACAGAAGCCACCAGAGAATAACAGTTAGTAGAATCCAAAAATTTAATTATAGTTACAAAAAAAATTAGTCAATATACTTAAAAATATTCAAACAAGACCAAATTTAATTCTAAAAAGACTAAAGAAGTTTATTACAATGTCTGGTTTGTATATTTATAAAAGTTATATGTATATGGCATATGCACATTTATAATGTACATTTTTATTTTGGAAGATCAATCCAACTACATTAGAGTATTAATGTAAAAAGCATGGTAGGTTTAAAGCCATATTAAACACAATGTTATATGCCATAAATTCACATACAGATAATTTCAGGAAAATTTCAAGGCTTCAGAGACAATGAGGAGATCAAGAATTACTTTAGAGAAAAGATAATAAAAAGATATACACAATAAATCTAGCTAAATAGAAAAAAACTGTATGTTCAAGGATGACAGGCAACATTTTCATATTTGAATGAAAAATTATTTTAAATAAAATTTTTGCATACAGGTCATGTGTCTATTAAACCATTACAGAATAAGTACATTTTAAACAAAATGAGCCAAGATCTGCAAAGCTTATTACTCACTATAAAATATAAATATAAAAACAAGAAAATGGAATGGAAAAGAAAGAATTTTAAAAAGGTCACCCTTGTTACAAAGTGTTGTTCCTCAGTATAAGAATTACAAGTTGGGGAAGGTCATATCTGAGACATGCTAGAACCTAGGACAGTGAAATCACCCAGGATTCTATGAGGGTTACTCTAGCTAAGACTCTGAGCAATGGGGTATACAAAGCGTGAACTGGCCATCTCCTGTAACAAGGTAAGACTTCCAATGTAGGGATTGAGACACCAATCAAGTCACAAAATTTTAGACCCACAATTTGTACTGCTTACAACATATACAGGTATAAAGATGAAGCAGAATTTGCGTGAAGGGCCAACCAGTGACTGGTCCAGCTTGAGACTCAGGCCAGGAGAGGGGGCCCACCCCCGGCACTATTAATGATATTCTGCTTTATTTGCAGACAGGAGCCTAATGTAACTGTCATCAGAGAGGCTTCATCCACCAACTGATGGAAACTGATGCAGAGACCCACAAATACAAACTAAGTGGAGCTTGGAATCCAGTGGAAGATGGGGAAGAAGGATTGAAGGGGCCAGAGGGGTTAAGGACATCACATGAAAACCTACTGAAACAACTAAACTGGGCCAATAGGAATTCATAGAGAGCATGCATGGGACAGATCTAGGCCCTCTGCACATATGTAACAGCTGTGAAGCTGGGTCTTCACGTGTGACTCCTAAAGCCAGAGCAGAGCTACCTTGCCTGACTTTGGATCACTTTCCTCTTGTCTAGCTTCAATAGAAGAAGATCTGCCTGGACTTACTGCAGTGTGATATGCCAAAACTGGTTGATATCCATGGGAGACCTACCCAAGGAGAAGGGGAGGATGGGTGGATGGGGGGAGAAGGTGAGGTAGGAGGGAGGGACTGGGATGAGAGGAGGGAGGAGAAGCTTCATTTGGGACAAAAGTAATAAATAACTTAATAATAAGTAAATAACTTAATAAATTATTAACAAAACTAGTAGATACATAACAAGTAAATAACTCAATTAAACAAATGTATTAATAAAAAGAAATTCTAAGACATCATCTGCAGCTTTTTCAAGGATTTATCTCTACAGAGAAAGAACATCAGTAGGGCAGATCATGTTCCTAGTTTTGTCAAGAATCTTCCAGAGCCTGACAAATACAGAAGCAGATGCTCATAGCCAACCATTGGACTGAACATGTAGTCCCCAATGGAGGAGTTAGAGAAAGGACTGAAGGAGCTGAAGGGGTTTGCAACCCCGTAGGAAGAACAACAATATCAGTCAACCAGACCCCCCTCCCCAGAGCTCCCAGGGACTAAACCACTAATCAAAGAGTACACATGGAGGGACCCATGGCTCCAGCCACATATGTAGCAGAGTATTGATGCCTTGTAGGGCATCAATGGGAGAAGAGACCTTTGGTCTTGTGAAGGGTCGATGCCCCAGTGTAGAGGAATGCCAGGGTAGGGAGGTAGGAGTGGGTGGGTGGGGGAGCACCCTCATAGAAGCAGGAGGAAGAGGGATAGGACAGGGAGGTTCTGTCAGAGGTGGGGGTTACCGGGAAAAGGGATAACATTTGAAAAGTAAATAAAGAAAATATCCACTAAAAATTGCAAATCTACAGATATGTTTATTTTGTGATGTTTAGTCATAAAACATATACATACTTAACATCTACTTTGTCATATTAAATCAGAAAATTCTAGCAGCATTTGATTCAAGTGAACAAAATTTTTAAATGACTGCTCCTTAGGTCATTATAATTTGCACTTCAAAATTGAACTACTGTCCCCAAAGACCATATGATGTAAACAATTTAGTCCATCTTGAATCCTAATATAGAAGTTTAAAATAACTATATTCCTGAATTCATAACATATTAAATATACTCCCTGTTTTAATTATTCTATTTATTTAGTCTCTTTTCCTGTTGCCTAATGTTCCATAAAACTCAGATAGTCACTCTGTTGTGTCACATAAATTATGTTTTTAATTTTTCATGAATGAGTTGCTATATATGCTTACGATTTAATTTAATTTAAAAGGTATCATGTCTCATATTTTCTTCTGTTTCAGCTTTACACAACTGTTATGCCAAATAATAAATCAGAACTTGAAACATACATACAACATCTATAAAACTGATAATACTACAATGAACTTTAAAAATTATTTTTAAATATATAGTTTTGTAAGATAAATCTAGGTCAGAGTAAAGAGATTGCTTATTTTATTAGCCATAAACTTTCAAATATGACTTGTCTCATATTGCTCAACCTGACTTCCTTTGGAGAACATATAAAACAAGATGCACATTCAGCTACCATCTTTCCTTTTAAAGCTTTAATTCCAATGCCCTGGACTCTTTGTTTTATTAGCACTGTGTTTATTGTAGTTCTTGTGTTTACATTGAGCACAGAACAAAATTATTTCAAAGTCCATGAAAAGCTGTTAAACTATTAATCATGGAGACACATTTTATCAAGTGAAGATTTTATCTTCATGGCTTCTTCTTAAAAATAGCTTCCAAAGGACAAATGTTTCATCTACTGAAAAAGAACATTAAAACTATGTTCTGTCACTGGACAGCTATCCTAGTCTATCCCAAAGTAATGCCATGTTTTTATGTGTATGTTCAAATTCTTACCTAATGAGATGTACTTGACCATCATAAATAAAATAGGATGTGGTAAAACAAACAAACAAGAATTTGAAAGACGTAAATACTTTGAGTATCTGCAACAGCACCATATCTTATGAACATATGTGGGATGGCAAATTATTTCATTCCACAGATTCAAGGAGAGGAAGAAGAGCTACCATCTGTCACTAACACAGATGACTACTTATCCAGGATGTCTTAGGAGAAAACCTCATCAAAGATCCTCAAGCAGAACCTCCTCTAAAAGGAAAATACAATTTTATATGGATATTCCTTTATAGAGATTTTTTATTTAAAAACTACATGATGAAATTGAAATTATGAAAATTATGCTGTGATAAGATATAAAAATTTCCAAGTATAAAGCAAAAAGTTATTAAGCACATACACAATTGTTTCCAAATACAGAACTCTTAATAAAGTACAAGCTGGTGCCTAAATTTTGCTCATTTTTTAAATAACTTTGAAGAAGCTGCTATTAAGAAAAGTGATAACTGTTCACATCTTTGGGGGTAGATTGTTTGTTCAATAACAAATATCTTAATCTCATGCATATTCCCAGCTTAGTAATAAGACCAAAATTAGTGAATTCAATGTTGTCTATATGTATATGGGAGGGGACATCCATGGAGCATGTGAACGTACCAATAGCTGTGGCCTCAAAGAAGAATTATTTCTCTTCCTCCAGAAGAAGTCGTCAACTGTCAATAACTCCCCAGTTAGGGTGGGGTTTACTGGATTATTAAAAAGCAGGAAGTATAATGGAGTGGGGGGCATGAATTGATTGGTAGAGATACTGTGGTAGTTGAAAGGAAAATAGGGGTTGAATACGATTATACTTTGTGCATAATATATGGAATATCTAGATTATTTGCAATTTCTGGGTATGTTAAATAGAGCAGCAACAAACATGGCTGACCATGTGTCCTTGTGGTAGAATTAAGCATTTTTTGGATTACACCCAAGAGTGATGTAGCTGAATTTTGAACCAGATCAATTTCCAACTTCCCGAGGAACCGCCCCACTCGTTTCCATAGTGGCTGTACAAATTTGCACTCCCACCAGCAATGTATGTTTCTCTTACTCTACCTCCTTGGCAGCATGAGTTGTCACTTGTTCTGTTGATCCTGGCAATTCTGACAAATGAAAGATGAAATCTCAAAGTACTTTTGTTTTGCATTTCCCTGATGGCTAAGGATGGTGAACATTTTTAAATGTTTCTCAGCCATTTGAGTTTCCTTTACTGAGAATTCTATATAGCTCTACAGCACATTTTAATTGGATTATTTGATTTCTTGGTGTTTAGTTTCTGGAGTTCTTTATATATTTCGGATATTAGCCCTCTACTGGATGTATAGTTCATAAAATTGTTTAGTATTCTGTTCTTCTTGACTGATATCTGTGCCTATACAATAAAGACAACCATAAAGGTTGTATTCTATATATCTTTATATACAAAAATCAATGAAAGAAACATTGTAAAATTCTATATATGTATAATCATATACAAGTATGATTACGTGAAATGTATTGGATATCAAGTCCTGACTATGCACTGTAAATACCTTGGAAGAACAGGTTTGGACCTCACAAGACAAACTTACACAGTTTTAACGTGCCAGTGAGGTACTCAGAAAATAAAGCCAGCAACTCTTCAGTGACTTTCTCCATGAGCACATGAGGAAAGGGTTTTCAAGGAACAGAAAGAAGGATCAAGCTTCCCTGTTTCCATCCTGTCTTACCACTATACTCTAGTTTCTGGAGTGAGATGCTCTCCATTTCTTTTGTCCTGGAAATAGTATAAGAGGAATAGAAAGCCCACACTGGGTAGTACTGGAGCGAGGAAGACTGGCTGCCAAAAACAGCCCTTTAGTCAGCCCTTAGAATGCAAAGGGAAGCCTGGCTTGGCTTGACAACACCAGACACAGGACAAAGACCTGCATAGACACAGATGCCCAAGCTATTGTATCCAGTCTATTTCCTGTCATTTAAATCCAGTGTCATTTGTTATTCAACACAGACTGTATTTTGGAGATTCAATTTGTAGGGTCTATCCACACATGGTAAATTGGTGTGTATTATCTCAGTTCATTTGCTTGAGGACAGGTGTTCACATCTAAGAACCAACAGCCCCATCGACAGTAATTGGTGCCTTGGCTGGCAGTCTGAGCCTAGAGGGCAAGGACTAAAAGTGCATGAAGAATGAACTAATAATAATTTCCACACGAAGCGTAGTGTATTTTACTTGAGGCTCTCAAGGCACATTTTAGGCATGCATTCATTCTTTCTCACTCGAGCACTGCCCGGGTGTGGGCTTGCCTCGCCTCTCATTCTGCTGCCAGGAAAAAAAGCAGCTAAGAGCATCTGACTCCACATTCTAGAGGGGACAACAGCAGGACTGAGGACAGAAACTGGGGAGGCCTGGTCCTTCCTTCTGTTCCGTGAAAGCTTTCCTCTCCTGAGCTCACTGGGCTCATTTATTATTTAACATCTTAGTGAGGATATTGAGGAATATAGGCTAGTGAATTCAATTTTGCCAAGGTTAATTAATTCTAAGCTGCTTGCAAGTCTGTGGAGTGGACAAAGCCGTACAACAAAGTCACAAATCACAGACCCAAACACACAGTTTCCAAAAGCATCAAATGTTTCTAAAATGTAAACAAAATCATTATCACACATTGAACATACTTACAGTAACACATCCATTGGGTAAGCCTTCCAAAGTGAGGGGAGAACAGTCCATCAGAGCCACATCTAAAGAGCTATATGAAGAAAGGAAATTCCAGAACTGAGGAGTTTCTTAACTGCATTGCTAGTGCCATTTCAGAATATTCTGCCTGTTAAATTCACTTTAAAAATATGAAATTAGAAAGCCCTGTGCTAGTGGGTTCTATTAATAATGAGAAGAGAGAAAATGGAACATGTGCCCTGCAGCTCAGGTGAAAAGACATAATTAAAAATACTGCACTGGAAAGTGATTTCTACTTTTCAGATGGCATCTGGCTTCCACATACTTGCAAATGGTCAGATATAGAGCAACCAACATTTTCAATTAAACCCTTTGCTATTCGTAACAAATGTAGTTATTTATCACTAACGGAGACATTCCAATGGATTCACTGAATAAATGGAGAAAAAAAGGAATTGATTGCCAACTTTTTTTTCATGGTTAAGTGTGCAAACATGAAATAAATCCAAAAAAAAAAAAAAAATGAGAACAGTCTCAGGTTTGGTGGCTACATCTATGATTCCCGTATTTGCAAGGCTGAGGAGGAGAAGGATTGCTGACAGTTCAAGGCTAACCTAGCCTGTGGAATGAAAACTTGTCTTTAAAAGCTCAAAAAGATTTAAAATGCCATAAAGAAAATAATACAGTGGCTAACTGCAGGACACAGTCTGCAGGTTAATGGGTTGAATGCAGTGCTAAACCAAAGAATATAAGGACATGCACCTGGCTGAGGACGAAGACTTTAGGATTGAGTGGGTTGCATTCAACTGTTTATGGAGAATGAAGTATCTTATTTACTCCATCCAAGTGACCTAGTTAAAGCACCAAGCCTAGACAGACAAGAGGAATATAAAATTATCTAAATGTTTTTATAAAGGTCTGTCAGCTTCTGTTTGGTATAAATACTGAGATAAAATGATCTCCACCATGGCCATATTTTAATGTGGATTTTATACTGTGGAGAAGTCTAGCCATCTTCATTAATGAGCGTCCTGTAAAGCTGCCTTCTACAGATAACCGAGATAGAGGCTCTGCTTGCAACATAGGCCCCATTCCTGGTTCTGAGACCGAATGGTAAAGAGGGACTAAACACAAGTTACCAGGAGCTCAGAGGGCCCAGATTGTCACTGGCACATATAAAATACTCGAGTAACATCAACCAAAATGATATAAGCTTTATTTAGCTTTTTAAGTTTCTAGCCACAGTCACTTGACTCCATTGCTTCTGGGCCTGTGGTGGACCAGAACATCATGGTAGGGATGGAGCAAGAGTCTCTCACTTCAGGGAGGGAGTGAGAAAGGGAATAAGAGAGGTAAGAGGAAGGGAGGAGAGAGGGAGGAAGGAGGAGAGAGGAGAAGAGACCACTAGAGCACCCCCTAGCTTTCTGAGGCATCTCTACTGATCCATTTCCTCCAACTAGGTGGAAACATTCCTACCACTTTGCAATAACCCAACAGCACCACCAGCTGGTACCAAGCTTTTAACAAAGAAGACTTAGCACTCTGGCCTCAAACTTTGCTTTAAAGAATAAATAAATGTGTTCTTCATTCTGAACACATAGTACCTGTCTCTGATGGGTGCTCGCTGTGACTGCTCACATCTCACTCACTCCCTTGCCAGTTTTGTGCATTTACTTTTTGCTTCACTCTACTCCCTTGCCAGAACCTGCCTGTTTCTGGACCTCTACCTGGCACCATGTTTTGGCTACATTTATCTTGCCAACACCAGCATCTGCCATCAGGGAAGCCAGTTCCCTAACACTCTCACACATAGAAGAAGCAATTGAGAATCTAAAGCAGGAAACAGGAAGAAATCTGCTTGTGTTTGTCATAATATTATTGATATCATTGATATCTTCCACGTGGTCTTTATCTTCATCCCACAATGTAGAAGATAACTACTGAACTCTCCTCCTGACTCCACGTGGTTTTCCTCCAGTCCTTTTTCTTTCTCCATCGACAGATCCATTTATATTATCATTAATTCAGTTGCTGAGGGTTTACACGCATATGTTCACTGGAAGATATTTAAATGATTGTGACCTCACATTGAAGTGAATAAAACCCCTCATTATTTAAAGAGTTTAGCATATTCAATGAGATAAATGCTAAGTAGATCATGTGCAGACCATGCATGTCTCTATTTATTCTAAATCAAAGTATATAAAATGGATTTTTGATGATTTCTGTTTCTGGTAAGAGCAGAAGACAGTCATGAAAAGACACAGCTGTCTAGAGCAGCTCCAGACACATACCTGCTGGATGCATAACCTAATGTATTAGTTAGTTTGTGGTTCCTGTGATAAAATTCTGGGACCAAAGCAACAAAGAGCTTATGTAAACTATTCCAGAGGGATAGAATTCTTGATGGCAGTGAAGAAATGGAGTGCCAGCAAGAGCAGGAAGCTGGCTTGTCACATTTTCATATGCATACAGGAAGCAAAGACAGAGCAGGAAGTAGAGTTAGGCTATAAACCCTCAAAGCCAACCCCTAGTGAGGTACTTCCTCCAGCAAGCCTCCACATTTTAATGGTTTCATAATCCCTGAAAATAGTGCCATCAACAAGGCCAACACATGAGCCTTAACCATCATGTCTAGCTAACAGAAACGGTTTAAGTACCACTTCTTCCTCTCCAATGCTCCACCCTCAAATGAACAGAGCTCAAAGCTGGAGGATGATGCAGCAAGTAAATGAATTGGAAAATGAAAGACCTAGTAACACTACTTATCTGTGTGTTGTGATACAAGCATGTTTAGGATGGCCTTACCTGGCATCAATGGGAGGGGAGGCCCTTGGTCCTGTGAAGGCTTGATGCCCCAGTGTAGGGAAATGCTAAGACAGTAGGGCAGGAGTGGGCAGATGGGTGGGGAAGCGCTCTTGTGGAGGCAGGGGGGAAGGAAGATGGAATAGGGGGAGAGGAAACTGGGAAGGAAGGTAACATTTGAAATGTAAGTAAACAAAATAACCAATAAAAAATTTAATAAAGGAACACATATGTAGACAAAAAATGGAATGCAGGAAGTGGGTGCAGTTGTTACCTCTGTGTTCTGTGTTTATATTTTGTTTCCACATTTCTGATTAATGTGAATAAGGTTTTTATTATGAAGACAGCCACAGTCATAATAAATGGAATTCAAAAACATCAAATTTGTTCACATAAAAATGATATTTTCATTCCAAACCATGCTCCCTAGAGAGATTTTTAAAATATTTCACAAAAACACACACAAAATTTATTTATATGTGAAATGGTTGAAACTTTATATATTGTATTATAGCTTATTTTCTTATTTAATGACAGTAATTTACCATTATCTCACCATTTTATTAGACAAAAATTACTCTTGAATTTATACAGTCAAAGTAATTCAAACTGTTTATGGTAATTAATAAGGTCATTTAAAACTTTTTGACTGTGATCAACATAGCACTTAATACTTGTCAAATTATTGTCTCAGACAATATTTCTCTGAATATAAATGCTATTTAAAATTCTAAGCATAAAGGTTTTATGTATTTTTTGACATTTCAATTTTGTATAAAAATTTCTGCTTCTCTATAGCATAAACTGAAATCAGACATTACAAAACATAATCATCTTTATTCACTTGATGAATAAAAATATTTCATTGTTTTAATTAATTTTTTAAATTAGCCTAATTTTGTGTCATAAATTTATTTGCTTTTTATTTTATTGTCAATTTCACTTTTTAGTTTACTCAACTTTCTTCAGGATTAAGTGTCTTTCTTACTGTTTAAAGAACCATAAAAGGATGCTTACTCTATTTTTGTAATATGTATTTAAATATTTTTCTCACTTATTCATTGCCTCTCAACATAGTTCTTTACATTTTTGCCATTCATAAATTGGTTCTTTTTATATTATATTGTCAAATACATCATCCTTTTATTTCATGGTTTTTGAGTTTAGGGAAAGTATTTTCTACCTAAAGAATGTTAAAATATTGTAGCACTTTTATATAGTTGGATTTTAAGTCTACGTAAATTGGATGTGTGTGTAATGAGATGCAGAAATTTGAATTAATTTCCTTATCAGACAAAGATCCAAAATTTCTATCATTAATTGAATAAACTGTTTCCTAGCACTTTCAAATGTTGCTGTATTGCACAGCCTCATGTTCCAGCATCTGTTCATCCTAAATCTATCATTACTTCACTTTATATTCGTATGCATATTAACTATGAATTCTAAACATATTCAAGTGTTCCACAAACAATCAAACCACAAAACAATTTTAGAAATTTAAATTTCTAATTTAAGAAGTGTGAAATTATGAGGTATTTCAATGGTATTATATGTCTCAAGATCTCCTGCCTTTCCCTCTGTAACTTCCCCCAGGTCATTTGTAATTTCTTACTCAGCAGCTATCTTCTCTGAAAAATGATGTCTTTGAAGACAGAGCATATAACTTTCTTATCAATCCTTGAATCCCAATGCAGACTTCTTAACATTTAGCAGGTATTTTATATTCCTTACATAGTGAATGAATCAAATGGCCTGATCTTACAGAAGTAACAGCTGGATATATTGTTAATTTCTGAAAATATAAACAAAGAGTTAAGATGGCTATTATAGGAAAAAATAAGTGTCTAAACATTTCAGAGGACTACTAAGCTTCTTATTTGATGATCTGGTCTGAAATTGAACTGGTAAATAATAAATCATAGAAATATTTGACTAGAGGCTAAAATAAAAATGTAATTGTTTGATTAAATGAAGAACATAGTACAGCCTTGCTCTTATCATGAATCCTAATCCTGAACACAGCAGAGAAGATAGGAAGAAATCAGGCTGTCCTAAGATATCACTTGGGCTGTGATTGAGAGAATATGACATATATTGGAACACTTTAGCAAGATCTGGATTACAGAGAAGCTTACAAGCTATACTGACACACTTTACTAGGTACTTATGTTCCTAGGGGGACAGCAACATTATTTGAATAGGGATGGTACAAGGCTGGAGAGTTAGCTCTGTGGTTAAGAGTACTTGATGCTCTTGTAGGGAATCTAAGTTCATTTTCCAACCCTAATATGTGGGATCTCACAGTCACCTGCAACACTAGCACCAAGGGATCCAACAGCATTTTCTGGCCCTCATAGACAATGCACTAATATGTACATACCCATGTACAGACATACACACATGTACATAATTTTATAATGCTTTACAAATGGAGAAATTATTCAGAACTAACTGAAGAACACAGATGAGATTTGCTTTCCCTCTTAATTTTGAAAAAGCTATATGTCTGCTGCAGCCAATAAAGAACTTTAAGACAGATATTGTAGGTTTAGCCAGGACCTAAACAAATATATATACATATACATCATATACATACGCATACACATACATTGTAGAGTGAAAAATTATAAAGACCATTTTATAAAATATATACAGGCTTTTTCTTTACCCCTAGACCTGAGCAAAAGAATGCAGGTTCCAGAAAGCAGAACTGAATGCAAGATTTCAGGCCTTCACTGCCCCGGAAACATTCCATTCTGGGAAGAGTTACATTATCCCTGAGTCAGTGGACACTTGCTAGATTAACATTCCTCAAGCCTCAGGGAAAAGAACCCACCTGTGTGTGGGGAAGGCCCAAAGCAGGAAGACACATTCCTGACCACAAAGAGAAATGCAAGCCATCTAGGTGAGACTAAGAAATAGTTGAGCTAGTGACAGGGCAAGACTACATTTTGAGAATACAGAGTGTTTTCCACATAACCCTCATTCACTTAGGTTGCGTTCCTCTGGAATTCTCCGCTATTTTTATTGTTATATTTCCTTAACAACCTTTCACCCCTTCCTCACTCTCCAGGTTTGTGGTTTCCCCCTTTAAAAACCTTTCTCAGACTGACTGGCTTTGTCAAACTCTACTCTTGTGTGGGTGAGCAGTTTGACCATTGGCTGCCAGCTCTCTTCCCTAATAAACCTCTGCTGATTGCATCCAGGTATGATGTCTTGTGTATTTTGGGTGGCCGTGATTTCCCGAGATTTGAGTAAGGGTCTCCCGAGTTTGGGAGTCTTCATTACATGTATGTTAAAAAAAATTAATCTTCATTCATGCCTGATAAAACTTTGACTGTGGTTTTACAAGATAACAGAGAGAAGATTTTTGACCTTGAAAGAATGTCAAACTATAAAAAAATTACCAATCATAGAAATAATCATAAAAGGCTGTATAACTGAATTTACCAAAGCTAAAATTCTAAGGTCTTAAAATATACCTTCAAGAGAACAAAAAGACATATCACAGATTCAGAGGAAATATTTGGAAACATATGTTTGATAAAGCATATATATATGCCTTTTATATGTGTATATAAAAAGGTTCCACAGGCCTGTTCCACATACACAGGTGTATGGTGCCTGTGGAAGTCAAACATTTCTGATCTCCTGTAACTGGTATCACTGGTAGTTGTGAGCCACCCAATGTATGTGCTGGGAGCTGATCTCCTCTGCAGCATTTATATACACTCTTAACCATTGAGCCATCTTTCCAACCCTGGGAACAATTGAATCAATAAATCTGTTCTGTATAATGAGTGTGCATTCCTGTGAATTTACGTGTCTCAAGTTTCATCAAGAATGATTTTCACCATATAAACTGGATTCTAATCAAGCAAATTTTTAAAATCACATAAAACAAACCATTTTGAAGGATAATGCCAGGCATGGTGGGGCATATCTGTCATCTCATCATTTTGGAGGAGAAGGCAGGGAAATCAGGAGTTCAAAATCATTCTCTGTGTAGAACGTCAGAGGACAGCCTGGGTCACATGACACCCTGCCTCCAATTTTTTTTGAATAAGTGTAAAGCAAAGCATTAGGAAAAGTGCAACTAGAATTAAACCATGAAACATGAGTAGATACGAATCAAATAAAGAAACATTTGTACAAAAGATGAGGAGGGAAAAATCTGGGTTCAGAAGAAGCAGCCTTTGGCCATGGTAGTAGAGACATTATGAAGAGTGTACTGACAAAAATATCTGGAAAGGCAAAGATGGATATCAGATCAGATATGGGCTTATAATCTGATATAAAAATCAATCTCAATACTGCAGGTGTGAGAAATTGGGAAAGGCAAAAGTTAGAATAATAAAGTTAAGAGGGCACTGCAACGAAGGTTATGCAAGTCTAGTCCAGCATGCTAACAGAGTCAGAGTTGAGATTTATCCTGGATGTGCTTGGCCCATTAACCATGTAGATGACACTAATGATAAAGTTATATCATGAGTTTGTTGTGAGGGTAAAATATATATACCAAGATTGTCTTTGCTCCATGTATTATCAAAGCTGAACACATGTTACACAGTGTATAAACTTTAAAATGATCAAAATCAATGCTTTTCTTTCTTTCACTCTTACCTCCCTGCATATTGCTACCAGCCATGAGCAGTCCCATTCCTTATTCATTTCCTCTGTGCCCATAGTTTACTGTGCACCTACTGGGAACTAGCCTAGTAGAGAATAATGCTGATTATTGGTTTTCTCACCCAAATTATAATAATATTGGATCAAAATTTTTAAGAACTAGATGTGTACCTCTGATTAAATTGTACAGTTACCAGATGGTACCTAGATAATGTCAAATTGATTTTATTTTGTATCTTTCTCTGAATTTAAACATTTATGGTTTTTTTGTGGAAAGTTGGTATAGTGAACCTTTTATACAACTCCTTAATTATCTGTGCTTATTTTATTGTAATATGAATCCTATTTTTTGTTTTTTTTAATCTTATTTCCTCTAAAGCTCTGATAAAAATATAAATATAAATTACATTGTCTTGGTAAAATTTGAGATAAAGACAAAAAAGTGGACATGAGAAAGTAAAAGACCAAAAGGAATGAAATTGATATTTCATGGAGAAGTATGAATAATAACTATCATTTACTGGACCTTTAACATGTACCACACATTCTGTGAATCATAACCCTGAAATTATTTCTTTTAATCTCTATATATTATTTCATAACTAAAGAAGCTGAAAGCCTCTGTAGGAATTTCAGGTCTCAGTTTAAACTTAAAATTGAAAGAATCTCAGGTTTCAGTTAAACTAAAAAATTAAGGAGCACATTCCTTGGTCAGAGGACATCTGCTGGATTAACATTCAGAGGAAGAAGGGAGAGGCTGATTAACATTTCTCAGACTACAGGGAAGGGAACCCACCTGTGGGGTGGGGAAGGCCCAGAGCACAGACAGTAGACACATTTCGCAGGATGGACCATCCCTTGCCACTTACTGACAAGTGAGGTTTTTGCCGCCCAGTTCCCCAAAGACCAATCAGTTTAAAAGTCACAGTGTTCCACCAATCATATTGTGCCTAGTCACTGTTTCTCTAGTCCACCCCTTAAAGTATATAAAAACTGCTATTAGCTTTAGCTCGGGGTTCCTCTTGCCTGCATGCAAGGAAACCCCAGTGCACTGGTTATCAATTTAATAAACCTCTTGTTATTGCATTGAATCTTCTGACCATGAGTGTTTCTGTGGGAGCACATCCCCCGGTTTGGATCTTAGAGTCCAACACCTCAGGCATTAAATACTTTAAGATTATCCAGCTTTGGCTAAAGATGGTTCAGCAGTTAAGGTCATGTACTGTTTTCACATGGAATCAAGTATGATTCCCAACATCTATTTCAGGATGCACAGAACCATTCATAACTCCAGCTCCAACCATCTGACATCCTCTTCTTGAGTCTGTGGGTATGTGCACATAAATCCCATGTAGGTTACACACATGCATTTAGTTAAAAAATAAAACAAATAAAAATAATAAATTAAAAATAAATAAAATTTTATTCATCTATTCATTTATAATGTTTAATTAATGTCAAGGTTGATTAATTTTGTTTAATTAATGTCAAGTTTGATTCTAGGTACATTTTATTATAATACTTGGGTTACTAAAAGTGTCACCCACAATGGTATGAATAACATGAGAGAGGCTGCAACAAGGCTTGTAAGTCCCAACTTACTTGTTAAATTACACAGTTAATTAGAGAAGAACATGCAGTTACTTTCTATGGCCTTTGCCTAAAATTTCCAATTATGTCCAAATCACCATCACAACTTTTATCTGTACAAGAAGAGGAATAAAACACAACTTGTGGGGTTCCTCAGCCACTGAGAAGATGTGGCTATTTCAGAATGCATCCCCACCAATTCTCTTCCGCCCTTACCAAACAAAAAAAATATATATATATATATGGGTATTGTAGCTGAAAGAAGGACCAGGCACAGAAGATGGAATTCCATGGCTCCTGTCCTGCTAAATAGAAGGCTTCTGTTTTCAAATGATTATTGGAGCTCTGATGAAGCTCCCGTGATGGTGTCTAATAACTGTAATGAGAACATCATTTCTATCCAATCCATAATAAGTAGAGTGCTCTATTTGGGTTTTAGTTAGGGACCAAACCCAGGGTCTTACACATGATTGGTAATCACCCCCTCTTGGAACTGCAACCCAGACCTGTGGCTATTGTTCCTTTGTTTTCCTGGGCTGAAAATTAAATGCAGAATCATGCATATTCTAAGCAAGTCCTCCATCACTGAGGCCTATCTGCAGCCCCAGATTTTGTCTTTAATGTGGACTAAGGATGGTTTCCATTTCCTCACTTTTCATACTCACTCAAGCATGTGGTAGACAGTGAGAAACTGGCTATGATTCCTGGTACTGATTCTGAGATCTCCCAATGATCTTGTCTAGGGCATGAGCCTACCACACTTTAAGGAAACCCTATAAGAGCAGTTCTCACAGCTTCGAAGGCATGCATCTACTCATCAAATAAAGGCTAACAAGAATTAATTGGTGGCAATTGGAAAAGTGAGCAAATTATTGGGAAAGTCACAAAACAACATATTGAAGTTCATGATGAAGAAGGGAAAAATAGATACTGCTGAGAGGAAATCAGAGTTTAAAATTATGAAGGTACAATGGCCAAAGAGAAAAATATTTAAACCCAAAGAGGAGTAAGAATCATTTAATTTTTTATTTTATATGTATGAATGTTTGCTTACATGTATGTATGAAAAAACACCATGCGACCTATGCCTGAGGAAGACAGAAGAGGGCAACTGATCTCCTGGAACTGGAGTGACCAAAGTTTTCTGCAAGAGACCACAGCAGAAGCATTAAGACTAAGTTTCTTATCAAATAGACAAGAATACAAGGTGAAACGGGCTACAGCTATGCTACAGTAAAACATTGAAAAAACATTGAGAACCTAAAACATGTTGAGATGTTTTCAGAAATTCTAAGGCTGAAAAGAACAGGAGGAAAAGAAGAATGTTCATGTCTTTAAAGACCCATGTTCTGGTAGCTGGTCACATAAAGCTATTCACATAAAGAAAGAGCTAAGTCAACCCAATGAGTTTTAAAAAGAAAATAAGCCACTTCTGAAGAACAGTTGGGAAGTCAGAGGGGAGGAAGAAGAACAGTGGAGGAGTTGGGGAGGAAGGAGAGAACAGTGGGGGAGTCAGAGGTGAGGAACCAGGAGATCAGTGGAGCTGGGGGAGGAAGATAGAGAACAGTGGGGGAGTTAGAGGGGAGGAAGGGGAACAGTGGAGGAGTTGGGGAGGAAGGAGAGAACAGTGGGGGAGTTAGAGAGGAGAAACATTGGCAGACTTGGAGAGAGGAGCAGGGAGACTTTAGCTAAGATGTGCATTATAAAATTCTCAAACAATAAAAATGTAGGGAAAGCCTCAGCAGCCAAACACTCTTGTTAAGATGTAGGTGAAAAGTTATAAAGAGACATTTAATTCAAATGCTATGCTGGTGGACATTAAGCACAGGAGAAGTTATTTTGCATTAGTCACTTGTGAAACATAACTGAAAAGCCATGGAGCATCACTGTGTATGTCAGAAGAACTAATATGAACAATACCAACAACAAAACAGAGATTTAGCACATATCGTTAAGTGCATACATGTTAAGCATACAGCATATTGAATTCCACATACATGTAGATACAAGTTTCACACACAAATCTAAACATGATCTAACACTCACTAACTCTTGTTTCTTTCACTTCCATTATATCCCAAGGGCAAATCTTCTGATTTTATTAATCGCTAGTTCTGCCTAAGTTTTGAAGTTTCAGGTTCATAAAAATGTAGCATGTATTCTAGGGGATTTATTAGACTTGGTAATATCATGTCAGTGAAACTAAGATACCCTGCTTGGTTCAGCCATTTTTATTCTCCATTGTTGTGAAGTATTCTCAATGAACATATCAAAACTTAGCCATGATACGTGAACTGAAGATCTACTAGCAAGAAGATAAAGCCATTTTCTCCATGTTCTTCCTCTTTCCCTGTCACGTGGCAACTGGGCAGCATCATCACAAGTGATACCCTCATATGAAAATAGGGAAATAGAAGATGCATAGCAATCTGTAATTCAGAGTAATTCTGAAATCTTGCAATGCAAGTGTTATAAATGTTTTCTGTTATCTAGGTATTCTTGGGGTGCTTTTGGTTCTGAAGTATACTTCCCCAGCTCGTAATTTTAAAACTATTTATTTTTATTTTATGTGTACAAATGCTTACCTATGTATGTATGTATGTATGTATGTATGTATGTATGTATGTATGTGTATATGTATCTATATTTTCAGTACACCATGTACCTGGTGCCTGAGGAAGCCAGAAGAAGGAGTCTTATTCCCCAGAAATGAAACTACAAATGACTGTGAGTTACCAAGTGATTGGAATTGTCAAAGGTGCAGGTCCTCTGCAAGAGCAGGAAATACTCTTAACTGATGAGCCATGTCTCCATGAAACGTGTGTGTGTGTGTGTGTGTGTGTGTGTGTGTGTGTGTGTGTGGCCACAGTGTGCATATGGATGCCAGAAGGTTACTTTGGGTGTTGGTTCTCTCCTTACACCTTTGAATGGATTCTGGGGGTTACATTCTGAGCTTCAGGCTTGGGCAGCAAACGCTTTTACTCACTGGCCCATCTCACTGGTTCCAAAGCAGAGCTTTCTTACTAATCCAATTCCATTCAATTGGACAGCGACCATAACAATGATATAGCTTTTCACGATAAATCTTTCTCTAGCTATAATAAGTCTAGCAACCCACTGGACAGCCAACTCTAGTTGCTTTGGCCTGAACACTTGATTCTACTAAAAAGATTAACTGGTTGTTATCACAGTTGATTTTAAGATTTTTGAAACTGGTATGAGTCTTTAAAATTAAGTTTTTATTCATTTATTGTGTATGTGTGCACAGGAGTGTGTGTGCTCACAAGGGTGTGCATGAGTACATGTGTGTATCTATGTGTGCATTTGTGTGTGTAAGCGCACACATGAGTGTGTCTGTGTGTATGTGTGTGTATGTGTGCATGTACACATGAACCGTGACAAACAGATGTAACAGGACAACTTGCAGGCTGGAGTAGCTTCTCTTCTTCTAGGCAGAGCACAGAGATAGACCTCATGTTGTCACGTAGGCAGCAGATGACCTTACCATCCCCCAAGTACCAATACAAGTCTTCCAACACTAAAACATCCTGAGATCTTTGGCTTGTTCATGTTCACTTTTGTTTCCACATCCAATCCATCAGTTTCCCGGAGTCTGGAAAACAAGGGAGGTACACGTGCACTCCCCTTTCCTCACCATTGCTGAAGCCCTCGGCTCTTCCTGCATGCTGCCTCCTTTTAAGTAAGCCAGTGGAATGAATTTTCTCTGCATAATGAGTTGATGTTTTGGCCTTTATTATGGCTGCATATGACTTCCAGGTACCAGCTATTATATTATACACCATTGGTGATGCTGTAGCAAATTACTAAAGCCAGTACACAGCAGTGGAAATCTTGGCCTAACAAAAAAAAAACTTGTTAGGATTTTTGAGTGAGGGCCTGATGATGGGTGGTAAGGGGACTGCTCATGGGCTGAAAGTTCCCATTTTACAATAACCTTTAATTTCTGCTTATCCCGTTAATAAATGGAACAGAGAGAATTTCAGAGTAGTCTGGTATTCATAAGAATAATTACCAAGGCACATTGTACATCCAATTGTCAAAAGGCCTCTGAGAAAATTTAACTAGACAAAATTAACCTTTTAATTGTTGGATCAAAATATACTCTGGGAGTCATGAACTCATTGAGAGAGGGACAGGTTAAAGAAAGCTGGGCAGTATGACATACTAACCAGAGCACAGGGTGTACTTAGAAGTCTGATAGTTTACCCCCCATTCCACACATAAATCTGAAGAATTATAGTTTCAGGCGAAAGGAGTTAACAAAGTCCTGTGTGCCTCTGAGAAAGAATTTACCATCGGTGAGCAGTTTAGAAATGGTGACTCAGTGAGTCTCTAGACAATGGAATTTTCCATCATCAGTTTTATTTTTTTTAAACCTAAAATATTTGCACATTCAGTAGCAGTCAAGGTTTCCTGATTCTTCTTATTCCCCTCAGGCATTTGGTCTACTGGCCTCTGCTAGGTAGGATTTAGCAAACTTTGCCAAAATAGGGCAATTTAATCAGGTTTTTTTTTTTTTTTTTTTTTTTTTTTTTTATGACAGACAAGATTTTATTTTCAGAAACAAAAAAAAGCTGGACATTGAGGATTTCTAGTTTTGGCTTATTTTGTTTTGCCTTCCCTTTTAAACATGTACACCTAGTTGGCTAATGTGTCTCACATTTGCATATAAAGCCCTCTGTTGTCGTTCTGATGCTGTTAAATATGAGATGTTTGCTGGCAGCATGGCCATTAGTCTCCTACCCCACTATGGGGAAGTTTCTTCTGAATGATAGTGAGCAGACTCCAGACAGATGCCAAGTCGCCTTAAGTGTGGCACTATTTGAATATTGATGCACTTGGAGCAATTGTCATGGATGGAGTGGAGCTCTCTTTTCTCTAAATGCTTGCCAGGAGGTACAGGAAGCCATCTGCACACCTGCTGCTCCACTGCAGTTACTATACTGCTTCACTGGGAGGTCACAGTGCTTTTGGGAGACCTGCCCTTGGGAGTTGGTAACCTGCCGTGCAGTTACCCACTCCTCACGTTCATTGCTGTAGGGCAATATTTCCCCCATGAGGTCCTGATTACTTTCTCTTGTGTTGATGTGGTTTTTCTCTTTATCCTGTTCGTGTCTTAACTTGAACATCGACACTGGTTTTAGAATTAAACTCATTCCTTCTGTTGGTGGAGGACTGGGCAGACACAGAAACTTTGGAGTAAGTCACCCTCCTTCAGATGACGTTTTTTTCCCTTTGAGACAGGGTTTCATATAGACCAGGCTAGCCTCCAATTTCCTATGTAACCAAAAATGACTTGAATCCCCAACTTGATTTACCTCCCAAGGGCTGGGACTACAGGCAAATGTCACTAGACCCAGTTTGTTTTGTCCTGAGAATCTAACTGTTAGCATTCCTTCTAGGCTCTGCCCCACAGGTACCTGGCAAGAGCCAGGTATGCCTAGCTTACTATAAAAGGGTCTGTTTACCCCCTCCTCTCTCTCTTGCTCTCTTACTCTCTGCCCCTTCTCTCCTTGACTCATTTCTTCCTTCCCCTCCCTTTCCCCCTCCCTTCACCTTTCTCTTCCCAACTCCACTTTCCCTGCCATAAATTAACTCTATTCCATACTATATCCATCCTGTGTCTGGTACCTCGGGAGGAAGGGCCTGCTGAGGTACCCCTCCCACCTCACCATACCTGGCTCTACCAAAACATCCAGGCCCCTCTTCTTCCTTTTTTATAAAGCACAACTCTAATGCAGAGCTGCCTAGACCCTCTTTCCTGGGAGCGCTTCCTGATTGTGCTGATTTTCTCATCTGTAGTTTCCATGCACTTTCAAGTTGACACTGCTTTCCAAATCCTTGATGCATCTGTGTATGAGGGCAATGTGGAATTGTTGTCAATCAAGTGTCCACAGAAGCTAGAGGGGATATTATGTATTTGGAGGGACCATTCCAAACTTAAACAATTTCCTTAAAGTAGAAATACAGTGAATGTAGGAAAATCTCTTTACACTATGTGTAGATGTCCTTCCCTTGATTCAAGCTGCACTCATTACATTGTTCTCCCCACCAGGCCTGCGCTGAGCATTGGGAGACGACTGACAGTTATCTTTGCAGCTCTCTGTGACTTCAGGCTCATCTGGAGATAAACATGTAAGCAACTAATATTATGCTTTATTTTTATTAAAAGTTCTATTCATTCACCCATAAGAATATAATTGAAACAGTTTTTGTTTCAATATGCTTTAGAAACCTTGTTAAGATATTTCAAGAATTAGAAATTTACAAAATTCTACCAAAGGAACATTGTTTATATATATGGGCATTACCTACATATCTATTGAGGGTTTCTTGGCATTTAAACAATGTAGGGGGTTATTATTGAATATCATTTGAAAAAATAAAGAACAAAGACAGTTCACAACAAGGAGAATGTTAAATCATTTTACAGTTTTGCAGTGCTAGTGAGAGATAAGAAATGTTACCTTTAACTAAAAATGTTCAATTTATTTTAGCTAATTTTTTTTATGAGCAGTGTCTGACTGTGGTTATAGATGTAAGGTTAGGCATGCAGCAATTTAATAATTGAGCAATATAAAACTGTAATTGACACCATAAAATATGATTTATATGTACATGGGAAGTGTCTATGATGGCGACAAGACAAAACAGACTTCAAATCTCTGACTTAAAACAAATCTATCAGAAAAACTATGGGAGTGTGATAAATCTTAGTACATAGTTGCATAATTATTTTCTTTGTGAAACAGATTTATATTTAACGTGTGTCTATGGCAGGGATTCTCAGTCTTCCATATGTTATGACCCTTTAATACTGTTCTTCATGATGTGATAACTCCACTCCCAACCATAAAATATTTTCACTGCTACTTCATGACAGTAATTTTGCTACTGTTATGAATTGTAATGTAAACGTGTTTTCGAATGATCTCAAGTGACTCCTGTGAAAGGAGTTGTTCAATTTTCTACAGGGGTCACCCAGAGGTTGAGAACCCCAAGTCTAAGAAGCTCCTCTTTTGAGGCTGTAAATGTTTTGGAGTTACAAGTTTTTCAACAAATAACCACGTTTTCTTTTCCATGAACCATCTGAATGATAAAATACAGCACTATGTGCCTTCAGTCCCACCAGTAATGAACACATCTCTGACTATGTTGCCTTAAAACATCCTCCCAGAATATCTCTTTGAGGCTCATTTTTGTGATGTTTTTCCTCAATTTTATACTTAAAATCTGAACTTGAGTCACTCCAATTGACTTACATTCTTGTAAAAATTTTTCAGCATTAATTTTACCAACCATTTGCAGCACAGTCTGGTATTCATCATTTGAAGGGTACTAGTGAAGGGGCCTTAATTGGATGAGATTGATTTCCCCACACACAGCATTACACATACTATAGAAATGTGTGTACGGCTCAAGAAGAAATGGGCGAATAGGCTTTTCTCTCTTTGGCATACCATTTAAGTAATATTATTACTGTATTAATCAGTACCAAAAGTGACATGGAACTGAGTGCTTTGATTTTTCTGAATTCTAATTGAAACTGAAAATCAAGTAGTAGCTCTTTTATATTGCTAGTCACTGATTTAGAATGGATGTAAATTTGTCTAGAATAAAATGAAATCTTCCTGAGCAATCAATTCAGCACAATTATTTATGGAGAGTCGGCTCTTTCTATGAAACTCCGGTGATCAAACTGAAGCAAAGTTGAGCTGATTATTCAAGTTAGTGATCAATTAAGATTCTCGAATAATCTATATGTTTATCAAGAATATTATACATTAAATTATAAAAATACTTGGGTGTATATTTCCACATACATACATTTCTTTTTAAATGGCTATGCATTTTTTGTTGACATCTAGGAATGGCTAATGAAGGGAAAGTAAGGTAATATCATTTATTTTCCCTTCAAAAATGACTTTACAATTTACATAGCTATCCGAACCCAGCATTTGGGTGAATGATAGGGAGACATGGGTCAGAAAGGTAAAGAAAATGTCTACACTCAGACTGAAAGAAACTCAAATGAACAGAGTACGATACACATCTAATGCTAGATTCTGAGCACAGTAATGACAAGAATATATGAGTATGAAATGCCTGGATACCCACCATGTCAAAGAAATAAAACATGTTGAAGAAATTGTATCAGAAAGCATCTATTACCATGGTTAATCCACAATAATGAGATCAAAGCAAAACTTTGATTTGAGATATTCTGGAAATGGAGTCCATGAAACAGGGAGAACAGTGGAAAAGAAAGGAATAAAAGCCCATTGGGGGGGTTGAATCAAACTTATTCCCTTGGGAGTTTCTTGAGTTTGGTTCTGTTCTGGTGCTGAAGAATGAGCCTCAGAGTTCTCTGCTTCAGTAGAATGAGAATTGTTTATCCATTAGCTCCTAAATTCTGACTCAAGAGTGGTAATGTTTGCAGGCTTCTCCAGGCATTTGAATCCTGGGTGTCTTTGGTTAACACACAAATAACTGTACAACTTCTCAGCAGAAAATGAAGGGCATTCTTTTTTTTCATTTTTTATTGGATATTTTATTTACACTTCATATGCCATCCCCTTTCCCCATTCCCCCCCTTAGAAAACTCCTATCCCATGCCCCCTTTTCCTTTTTGCACTTATACAGTTTTTAAAAAATGTTAATCAAAGGCTTTACAAGTTTGATAATGCTCAGAGGTGTAACCCACTACCCAACATAGATATATCAACTATCTTTGACTGGTGGAGATACATGAACATCTGCCTCTCTGTCTTCTCGCTCTCGCTCTCTCTCTCTCTCGCTCTCTCTCTCTCTCTCTCTCATCACCTTGCTTCTCCTCTCCTTCTTCTCCTCCTCTCCTTACTCCTTCTTTTCCTCTCAGTACTTTTCTCACCTTAGCTCCTCCTACATATCACCCTTCCTGTTAAAATAAAACTTTTCTCTCAAAATGCAATTAGAGCATAATTATGCTGATTTGTACCAGTGAGGTACAAGATAGTCCTAATACCCAGTCCATTATTGTGTTGACTAACCAGAACCTCTGTTATCTATCCTAACTAAAACACTTAGTTCTGAACCTGGCTTTTTCCTTGACTTTAGAATCAATGTCAGCTGAAGACCATCCACTCAAATCTTTTCTCTCAAGGTAAATAGCCAGGATTGGCTATGATGCTATAAGTTTTCAACCCCATCAGAAATCCAGAATGACTGAGTTAACTATAATTGTGGGAAGCACAAAGCATAGCTTCTAAAACTTAGCCAATTTATAGAGACCTCTGAACACCTGGACACTCCCTCTATTATAAAATGTTGGAGCATCTGTTCTTCCTCCTTCTGGCCCAGGATCATCTGACAGACCTTAGTGCTGCAGAATTATTAAGGGCTGATTACTCTGTCTAGGCAGATATATTCAGTCGACTATTCTGCAAGTGTGTCCTTTTCTGGACAGTAATTTGTATGTAGATGGAAAGAGGCAATTCTTGTCTAGTGGCTGTCTCACCACAACTGGAGTAACTCCAAGGATGCTCAATTTCTTCTTAGAATTCAATACAGGAAGCTGTCAGAAGCAGACAGGTCTCTAATCAAAATGAACATTTATGCAGAAATGTTTGTCACGCCAATTCTGTGGACTTCTGATGTCCTGAAAACCAACTATCCATGTAAGGTAATCTGGACTGTTGTCTGTTAACACCACTCAGCTATTTCTAAATAAAACATAGAAAACACCCTAACAATAAACTCCAAGCCATGAATTTGCTATAGTCTCTTAACTCACAGGCTAACCATCTCAAATCTGTTAAAAAAGTTAAAGAATGACTGGGTCTAAGCTTTGTATTCCTAAATGTGTTATACTGGTACAATGCCTATGAGAGTAACAACATTCATCTCACTTTTATATCAATAAGAAGCTTGTACCAATGAAAACCTTAAAATTTGTAATCAAAGTAAGTTGGTGCCATTTAAGAATTTATATCTTCATCTTGATAATAATTGTACAGATTTCTACTAATAGGTTATGGCTATGCAATAAATCCTAGCTAATCCTCTCTTTTCCCACAAAACCACTACTTTTCCCTAGAAAGACAGCCCAACATTTACCACCTTAGTCCCCAAGCCCAGGGAATAGGGGCGCTGACTCTTCATTAGCTTCTTCAAGCTGATTATGGGCATTGAGATATTAGAAGAGGAGTTGGGGGGAAGAGTAAATTGATAAGCCTCTGATGCTGTGTCTTCACTGCATCCAGATGGAATTCCAGGACCTCAGAGGTTTGAGCAGGTCTTCCCAGCTTGCTTGATGAGTAGATACACCAAGGCTGATCATTCTGCAATATAAAATTCTCAAAACAAATTTTAGTGGCAGATACTTGCAGCTAACCATTAATCTGATCAAAGTTTCCCAATGGAGAAGTTAGAGAGTAAACTGAAGGTGCCAAAAGGGTTGGCGGCCCCATGACGAGAGCAACAATACCAACCAGCCAGAGCTCCCCAGGGTCTAAACCACCAGCCTAGGAGCACATAGGGAGGGACACATGACTCCAGCTGTATATGTAGGGGAGGATGGCCTTGTTGGGCATAGGTGGGAGAGGAAATCTTTGGTCCCATGAAGGCTGAACACTGAGTGTGTGGGGGGTAATTTGAGGGTGGGGAGGGGGTGGGGTGGGTGGGTGCACACCCTCATAGAAGCAGGAGGAGGGGGGATGGGATAAGGGGTTCCTGGGTGGTGGGGGGAATGCAGTAAGGGGATAAAATTTGAAATGTAAATATTATATTCAATAAATGAGGGGAAAAAAAGAAAAGCGGTTAGAACCAACATCCTTAATAAAATGTCAGCCCTCTTAAAAATAAATGAAGGACATTCAATTCAAAGAATTTAACATGCAAGTATCACCAGAGTAGCTGGGATCAAAAGATGGTCAAAAAGGATTTGATTCAGTCTAGAATGTCATGTCCCTTATACTGCAGAGACCTACCAGCTTCTCACATTGGACCTATCAAAGGCCCTTCACAGTATGTACTTGTTGCAAGTATGGACTTGTTGTATAATACTAGTCTCAGCTATTGCAACTTAACACACTACAATAGTTTATCTTCCTACTCCAGCACCTATTTAGAATTTTCTTTGAGTTTGGATTGATTGTTTGATGTGAAAAACCTTTTAGTTGCTTTAATTCTCTGGGGGTCGTGGCTATTAACAATGTTCATTTGCTTTTATCACCACGTGTTGGTGCAGGAAGACATACTCTGTGGTCTTCCCCAATCTCAGAAGAATTCCTAGTAGCAAATGTTCGGTAGCGGTGCCAGCTCTAAATAGTAATCAGGTTCAATTACTCCATCCAATATGGTATTTCCTCTTTTGATTTTTATGCTTCAATTCCACCTATACTTCATCCATAAAGGGTGATGGCATGGTGACATCCATTGTCAGCTCTGTCACATGCATAGCCAATTCATTTCTATACCACTTGTGGGCTTTTTATTTCATTACGTGACAGGGGATAAACCTTCCCCCTATGAGGTCATACTGTATAAGCCGGGGAAAGAAGAATGTAAAAGAAGTGACCAGTGTGGGGATCTAAACCACACCTTCATGACTCTCAGTGATGCCCTTTGAACCTACTAACTCCAACCCCAAGTTTGCCATTTCCACACGGTGACAGGTTGCTATTGCTCCTGTCCATCCTTCTTTCTTGGTTGTTAGGAAAAACCCACTTTTTGATAGGACTCATTTGCTATGTAGTATCTTGCCATCCTATGATCAAGCACCCCTGCTACAAGCAGGCAACGTTCTAGCAACATTTGGTCTGTACCATTTTGTTCATGTTTTTCTGTCTTCCCCACTGGCCTCAAACTTTTAGCCCTTCTGCTTCAGCCCCCTGAGTACTTAGATCACCTTTGCCCCGTCCACCTTTGTAGGAAGAACAGCAGTGGACACCTCTATGTAACACCAGGTATTGTTCTGCAGTAGGACCTAATTGAGGACTGCCTGAGCGACCAAGTATTGCTGACACAGACAATGCCAGCCAATCAGAAACTACCATTTAGAAGAGATGCTTTCTTGGGACCAATGAGGCACGGATGGAGGTGGAGGGTATTAAAAGAGTTTGCAGCAGCTTTCAGATGAGCTTGCAGCCTTGTTTCTCACCTGTTCCTGGTATCTGTGTCTGTGACTTCACCTCCAACGCCCAAAGGCAGGTAGGGTCAGGAATCAGGCTGCAAGTAGTCCACGGTACAGGCAGCACACCTTGTACAGATATACAAGTCAGGTACTGCTGTGAAAAACCAGGCCTGGTCTGACATAGGATGTGCTGTGTCTCCTTGGTGTTGGAAGTCCCAGCCCCCAGAACTAGAGAAATTAATGTTCACAGTTCATGGTATATATGGTATTTTAGTTATTTTTCTATTGCTCTATAAAACACCGTGATCAAGACAACTTACAGAACAGATGGTTTATTTGAGCTTATGCTTCTGGAAGAATAAGTGTTCATCACTGCCACAGAAACAGGCAGGCACAGTGGTGAGCATGGGAGTTGGAGCAGCAAGCTTATAAATCACATCTTGAACCATAACAAGGAAACAAAGAGAGTGAACTGGGAGTAAGGTTATATACCTTAGGCTCTCAAAGTCTCCCCACCAGTGACATACTTACTCCAGCAAGGCCATACCCCTAAACATCCATAAACAGGGTAAACAACTAGAAACCAAGTGTTTAAAATCATGATCCTATCGGGAAGGGTATTATCATTCAAATCACTACTTGCAGCAACATGAGTAGATCAAGACAGGATTACACTCTACAGTTCCTCCTGTATTATAATTTCCATTTTGGTGGGGCTGAGAATTCACAGAGTAGTAAACAACATTTTCTATAATAATGATTGTCACTTCACAGGTCAGGGAAGAGTTCTATTCTTTTTCATGTTATAATTCTCCCAACTCTTCATCAATTTGATATTCTGAAGTATTTATTTTAAGATATTGATGACAATATCTTAATCCAAGAAGCATAAAGTATTGTGTAATATCTGCTCAGCAAAAACAGATCAGAAAGTAGATCAATTTCCTGATGGAGATTCAGGAGCATGTGATACCAACAAAGTATAAAGTATGGGAGTCAAATGGTCTGAGACATGTTATCATGGTCTCCTGGCAATGACAAGCATATACATATTAATTATGCATTTAGGAAATGTGTGACCAGAGAGTATGCTCATGATTCAATGAACCCATTATCAGAGCTACCTGGGCCAGGTCTTTGTATATCCATTGATCTTTTATATTTGAACTATCAAGTTGTTTGGATCCTTTGACTTCTGAATGACAGGTCTGAGTTGTATCTAGTAATAAACTAGTGAGAGTTTCTACTCCTAGGTAAATGGCTGATAGTACTTTTGGTGGAAAATGAGGAAAACTTTTCTTGTATTATTTTTCAATTGTGCTGCTAAGTTCTGCCTTAAGAGGAGCCGTCTTAGACCCAGGTAGTTGTTTAAGAATTGAAAACTGTAGAACTGTGCTGTTCTGTGCTGAACTCTGACTTGAAGCAGCATTAGCTACCAAAACTCTCATGGTTGATGGGTTGGGCTGAGCACAAGGAAAGACGAAGCGGTGGCTTTTGTAACAACAGAGGCACTTGACAGCACAAGGACAGTGATGACTCTCAGGACTATGGATCTGCCTGGTTTATATAAGTGCTTTTAGAGACTTTGAAAATAGGAAACAAAAAACTTAGATTAAAAAACGAAACGAAAAAGACACACAAAAGGGGACTAGTGACAGCTTTTGACACCAGGGAAGGTTGTTTATTTATACCTAAGCCTCCTAGCTGACTGCACAGTAGCCCATGATATGTTAATTTATTTAAACCACACAAATAAAAATATCATCGCAGATATAATTGAACTTTTTCCGTAACACTTATCACCATGTGTTTGGGTTTCAATAGAAGAATGACTGTCATCACTGGTCTGTGTGCTTGGATGTCATGGGAGAGGTTGGAACTGCATCTCAGAAGTTAACTTAAGCACATTGTTTGGCAGTATATCATATGAATAAAATAAAAAAATGAGTTACTTTGTGAAAATTTATAGTTGAATGTCTCAGAATAAGAATTAATTGAAGAAATTAGATGAGTCTGTTCTTGTACCACCACATCTTAGATGGGGTTTTCTTCAACTTTCTTTGTATGTTGTTGTTGTGCAGCAGTTACCTTTGATGGGTTCTCAGCAGTAAGGGATGAGTTACTGGCCCACTAGATTCTTCTTGCTCCTAGACTATTCTGAGCTCTTACAGCCATTTCCTCTGAATGTCATATCCCTTCCCATCTAAGTAACCAATGGTCATAAATCAGAAGCCTGATAAAGACTAATACACCCAGGCAGAGTTGAATAGTTTCCAACTCTGCTGATAGTAATTTAAAATGACTCTCTCTGCCCTTGCTTTTGTGACAGTGTTCTCTCTGTGCAGAATTAGGGACCTGGGTGGAAGAAGGGAGGGAGAGCGGAAAAGAGGGCAGGTATGGGATGAGACAGGAGAGAAGTTCAGAGGGCCAGGGGAATGAATAGAAATACATAACAGGGGGGGGAAAGGACCAGGGGAGGGGTGGGCAGGAATAGAAAGTCCAAGATGCCAGGGATGGGAGAGGCTCCCAAGACCCAATGGGGATGACACTAGCTGAAATACCCAACACTGGGGCAATAGAACCTGAAGAGACCACTTCCAGTAGATAGACATGATCTCCAGTTGAGAGATAGGGCCACCCGCCTATCTCAAATCTTTAATTCAGAATTTTTTCTGTCTAAAGGAAATGCCGGGGCAAAAAAACAGAGCAGAGACTGAAGAAAAGGCCATACAGAGAATGTCGCACCTTGGCATTCACAGACACTAAAACCCGACATTATTGCTGATGCCAAGAAGTACTTTCAGACAGGAGCCTGGTATGGATGTCCTCTGAAAGGCTCCACCAGCACCTGACAAATAATACAGATCAGATACTCACATCCAGTCATCAGACTGAGCCCAGAGTCCCCAGTGGAAGAGGAAGAACTGAAGGAGCTGAAGGGGATTGCAACCCCATCAGAAGAGCAATATCAACTAACCAACCCCCTCAGAGCTCCCAAGGACTAAATCACCAACCAAAGAGTATACATGGGCCAGTCCATGGCTCCCACTACATATGAAGCAGAGGACTGCCTCATCTGTCTGTCATCAGTGGGAGGGAGGTGCTTGGTCCTGTGGAGGCTTCTTGCCCTAGAGAAGGGAAATGCTAGAGGGGTGAGGCTGGCATGGGTATGTGTGTGGGGGGAAGCACCCTCACAGAGGGAAAGGGGAAGGGGGAGGGGAGATTTGTGAAGGAGAGACTGGGAAATGGGACAACATTTGAAATGTAAATAAATAAAATAATTAATAAAAAATAAAATAGAGAAATAATAGAGAAGCAAAAAAAAAAAAACTCTCTCAAGATTTAATTTGCTCTCCTCATCATTTCTTTATGCAAAAAATGTCCTCTGGCCCTTAAACACCTGCCTCCCTGTGTATACTTCTGTAGCATCATTCATCCAGTTCTCAGGCACCTACTGTCACTCACATGTTCTGTTCAATAGGCCAGGACATTTCCCCTGCTGCACAATTAGTTAATACTAATGTATTACAGACTTTACAAGGGACACAATGCAAGCTTAGCACCCATAAGTACTAAGACTTTTCTACCATCGCTCACTCTTCCCACTCTATTGACTTCAAGCAAGTCTTGTGACAGATGTGACTTACACTACTGTAGCTCACTGTTACAAAGGTGAAGTCAGCGTGGGAAGAATTCCTACTTTCTCAGAACTCCTCATTAAGTGACAAAAAAGACATTCCTGACCCAGAAAGGCTGGATCATGCCACTAGAGTAGACACCATAGCCTGGGTCTATCATATAATTATTTGACATCTTTTCTATGGCCTGCCAAAGCTGTGTACAAAGATAGCCCCCTAAGTTTCAGAGGTGATGTGAAAAACAAGACATTCAATGCTTGGTAATATTTGACTTTGGATTTACATTTATTGCTTTGCTTTTATAATCAGCTGTTAATGAAATATTAAAGATTCTATTCTCATGTATGACCTTCTCAAATGAACAGATGAAAATAAACCCCATTTAAAAAGTATTTCATAATCTAGGCTTGGGATTTCATTGTTGTTACATTACATGAACACCTGCAAAATCAGTGCTTTGTTTTAGATAAAAAATGTTAAACCCAGCTTCAAAAATAAGTGTCAAAGCTGTGCCCGAGGACTGAAAAGATGGCTCACCTGTTAAAGAGCCTGCCATGACCATGAAGGCTTGATTTCAGATCATCAGAATTCTCACAAAAAAAATCCAGGTACAGTGGAGCACTCCAGTAACTCAAACACTGCCTGTGGGGTGGTGACAGGTAGACTACTCAGCCAGTCTAGCCAACTGATCAAACACAAAACAGGTTCACTAAAAGAAAGTCTCAAAACATGAAAGTGAAGAGGGGTCAAGAAATGACACCCAGTGTTGACCTAGGGTCACTACACTCATATACAGACATATGAGCATGTACATCCATAAGCACAAGTACATACAACACACACATACACATATAGACACACACAGAAACAGACACACATGCAAAACATAGACACTCACGCATACACACAAACATACAGACAGACGTAGACACACATACAACACATATACACCGACATATGCTTAGACACACAGACACAAACATACAGCACATACATACAACAAGCATACACTAACACACATAAACACACATACAACATACACAATATAACACAAACCTACATAGACACACACATCATCATCACCTATACCACAAACACCTTACATCCACAGCTCCCCACAAAACCTGTGTTTGAGTAAAAGCCCAGTTGCGTAGAAACACTAGAGAGACATGACATGCAGCAGAGCCCCTCAGCTCTGTGTGTATAATGAACACAAATACTTAATTATCCCTGCCCCAGAGATTGAACCTCCTGGGAAGAGTCAGGTTTCCAGGTTCCTTATCAAAATGAAAAGACTGTAAAATATATTTATCATTTCGTCAGCTCTGTTTGAAGCTGGGGATAAATGTTGTTTGTTACTGTGAGTTCCCTCCCTTTGTTTTGTTTGCAGTGTTCATAACGGACAATTAAAACTGGAGCTGTAATAAGGCGTCTGTTGGAAACAACTGCAGACAAAGGAAGCGCTTTCTCTGGCAAGTAGGGGGCTGAGGGGATGGTGAAGACAGCTTACAGAAACCATCCATCTCAGCAGAGAAGGGATCCTTTCCACTCCCACATCGTCATGCACATACTCTGTGGCCCTGGGGCTAAAATGACTAGCTTTTTAAGTTGGCCATGGAATCAGATGATAACTAACTTATTTTCAATATTCTAATTATTTCATATGGGTTTTGGCTGTATGTACTCATAAATTTTTCAGTAACATTTTATTCTAAAGTAAGATCCAGTAGTTATAGCCCACAGCATCAATAAGAATTCACCCTTCTGGATTGCTTCCTTGGTACATATGCCGGGTCACATACATATATTCACAAGCAGGTATGCATGGAACACACAGAGAGATGCATACCCAAGAACAAAGCACACATGCGTGTTCAAGGATATACATTTACATTTGCATACATGCATACGATATGCATATGCATATTTTCACATATGTACACAGAATTTTTCCCTCAATATACACATATAGACAAGCACACACACATACATGCACACACATACCACACATAGAGGATACACACACATACAGGCCAACACAAAAACATAGTGTGCATACATACAAGCAGCCATATCTGACTGTATTTACATGTATATGGCTAGACATTTGCATACTGTCACTTAAAGAATGGAAAAATACAGAAGCACGCTGCACATATATTCATCAACACACACATGTACAGAGACATGAGCACAACAAAATATAGTTGCACTGGTAAAGAAATGAAATGCATAGAGGAGTATAAGGAGATACAACACATATATACACATGTGTACCAATAAGTATACACATGTCCAGAAACATGCCAACAGGGATGCTGACAGGTGTATATGCACTCACAAACACACATTCATACACCAACATGAATTTACAGGACACCATGACATCTTTGTGCACACATGAGCACATGCATGTGCACACACACACACATACACACACACATACACACACACACATACACAAACATATGGTCATAGAGACTCAGTCATGTACATCCTGCACTCTCACATATATGCACACACACACACGTTGCGAAGAGCTGATTTCGAATAGCTATTTCAGGTCACTAGGTTTCTGAGCTGAGGCTTATTTTCACTAATGAAAATAATCACGTTCTGCCTGTCTCTCAGTGCCTCTGGGAAAGCTCAGTCCACCACCGCTCCTTCCTCAGTGCCTTTGGGAAAGCTCACTCACTGCTTTCTCCACTGCTTTTGCCCACCTCAGCTCCCAAAGCCCAATCTCTGCAGTTCAAATTAAAAAAAAAAACTCTGATCATGAACTGGACAGCACTGAGATTTTCCTGACTTGGGAACCTTGATTTTCACATCATCCCCAGATGGACAGAACAGGGCAGAGCCCTTGGTCCTTCCTTTACAAGGCACTGTCCATGCTAACCTTCCTATTTCTTTCCCTCAGTCTGGAATGCAAATGGAGCAGATGCTGGAAAGTTAAGTCTATTTTTTCCCTGGTCCAGGGCACGAATTGTGTGTGATCCATCTTTGTATCTACAGTGCCTAGCAAAGTGCTCGACATGTAACAGAATGCAGCAAGTTTGACAATTAGTGAGAGCCCAGCATCGGATCCTTTTCCTCAGCATCCAACAGTTTGTGCAGTTCCACACAGGAGCATGTACTTGAGCAGAGACTAACATGAGCAGTCATGTAATGTGCTAAAATCCTATCTTCTTGGGAAAAAGTTTCATTCAAGTTCTCTTATGTTTCAAAAAGATTACTTTCAATGACAGAAAACACTATGTATAAAGACCCAAGGAGTGTCATGTTCTCATAAAGTACCTGGACTTTGCAGATGGTTTAAATGTCTTGCCTACCATGAACTAGAGACTAGACTTCTAGTAAGTTTTCTTCTTTAAGATTTGTTTTATTTTTAATTATACATAGGTGTGTAAGGAGGGTGGGGTTATGTGGATGTGAGTGTAGGTTCCAATAGAGGGCAGAGATTTCTGATCACTCCGTAGTTGGAGTTGCAGGTAGTTATGAGCAAGATGACCCGAGTGCTAGGAACTTTGCTCAGTTCATGTGTCAGCATAGTCTTGGCCTCTTTCTTAATGCTGAGATATCTCTCCATTCACTGTAGTCAGGTTTTCCATCTTTAACCAGGCATTTCACTCTTGGATGTAAATGGGGATAATAACTGTTACAGAAGGCTTTGGAATTCAGGTAATAAACTTCACAGTTATTGTTAGTGGGTAATACTGGAGGTGTTAGCAACACAGTGGGTACGACTGAAGATGAGTAGTTATGGTCATGCTTGATGTCATCAGTGACTGTTGTCACGGAAAATAAAGAGCAAATGAAGGGAGGGAGCGAACACAGACAAGTTAAATGAGGTGTAAGGTAGCCAGCTCCCCAGCCTGAGCCACCAGTGAGAATCACTACATTCTATCTTATGAACCAGGAGACCAAGACCTAGAAGACATAACAAATGGCTCTCCTGGTCCAGGAACATGACTGAAAGTATCAAGTGAGGATCGCCATCGTGAATTCCAGGTTTAGGGTTTCTAGCACAGTCGTGCCTCATCTCAGAACCTGCCATGATGTGCATAGAGTGTCCTCCACAAGCTCACATGGTGCTATTATTTTAGAAGATTCTGAAAATTACAGGCTGCAGGAACTAGAGGAAGGAGGTTCCAGAGGACACGTATGTAGAGGTCACATGTGGTTCGTAATCTCCCTTTGCTTCCTTTCTTTCTGGCTTCCGTGACCTGAATCGCTCAGTGCCATCTTCTGCCCTCAACAATATGAAACCTCACGCATCATAAGCTAATATTGTAGTCCATTTCTCCTGAGGTGAAACATTCCCTACTGAAGAGAGAAAGGACAGTCATAAGACTCAGAAACTAAAATCACAAGTCACAGGAAACTCCCAGGACTTACAAGACTGCTCCCCAGGTGTTACAAACAGTAACAGCTGCTGGGGAGACGAGACTCTGGTCCTCTAAGCTGACAGTGAGTTGTGCACAGAACCCTAGGGATGCAGGTCTTGAGAGTCATTGCCAGTGTTGGATTGGACCAACCAGCAGTGCCATGAATGAGGAATGTAGGCTTCTGTAAACAAGTCCAACACTATCATTAGGTCACTAGTCTAGAAGCAAATGGAATCATCTCTCTGTTCTGTTGTCAGTGTCCTCTCTGGGGTGTTCACAGAAAAAGTCACACAATTACCAAACAAATGTTTCTCGTTTAACTTGCTCTCTCACGTATTTTGCTCACTGCACCAAAGCAACTAGTTCAGAATACGACTATCTATCTATCTATCTATCTATCTATCTATCTATCTATCTATCATTTATATCTATGTATTATGTATTTACTTATTTCTATGAGGTGTGTGTGTGTGTGTGTGTGTGTGTGTGTGTGTGTGTGTGTGTGTGTGTGTTTTCCAGCAAGATATAGTGTACTCTTGGCAGTCAAGCAATAACTAACTTTTGGGGGGAATCTCTTCTCCTACTGTGGGTACTAGGGGTAAGACTCAAGTAATCATACTTATGCAACCAGCACTCTTACCCACAGAGCCATCTTGGCAGCCTGAGTATATAATAATTATTCATGCTAAAAAGATCTCAGTGGTCTATGGTAATTTATGTTTAACAAAATACACCCAAACTATAAAATCCTGATATTGAATTACACCTATTACTTCTTATAGTTCAGACTGGCCATATCATTTCATCTCTGAAAATTGCCCACATGTGAAGCCAGGAAGATAATACATACCTCTCTGGCTGACAAATTAATTAGAGAATATATCAAAATGGTCTTGTGGTGCAAAGACGCAATGACTGAATGATACTCTTTTATATATTTACCTATTTTTATTCAATAGCTAGTTCTTAATAATACTTTCAGATACAGAGTCTAATCCAGTAAGAGAATAATTATCATGTTCATAATGCATTCTCCATGTGTCAGAACTGAAAATAAGAGACTAGATTAGGAAACCAGAAGGCCCATTGCCTCCCTCTGACAACCACTACAGCATCAGGGTAACACCTGCCTCTTCTAAGCAGTCAATCCCATCACTCCTGGAAGCCAGGATATGAAGGATGCAAACTAACTGGAAAGTTTAACACACAAGAAATGTTCTTGATAATAAGAGCAAAGTAACTGGGAAGTAGAGTAAACATTTAAAGAATGGAGACTGATGTTCTCATAATGGAGGGTTTTTTTTCCTTCTCTAGAAGGGTCTCCCTTACAACCAGAAGATGATGATGTCATATTAATTAGCCAAGTCCTGACCTGGATATTAAAAAGGCCTGCATTAGTACATTCTGTTTTATAAAATGAGTTATGGGAATGGATTTACTGATCAGTGGTAAAAAAAAAAAAAAAAAAAAAAAAAAAAAAAAAATACTTGCTACCCTTCCAGAAGACCTGCGCTCAGTTTCCACATCATGGTAGCTTACAACTCAAGTTCCAGTGAATACGATGCTTTTTTCTGGCCTCGGTAAGTACCACGTGCATGCAGTACACAGGCATTCATGTAGACAAAGCTGTCAAGCACATAACATGGATAAATCATTTTTTAAGATGAGTTGTAGATAAACATACAAATTTTCTCCCCATCCTGGTAGTCTAGCTCTCACTGTAGCTTAGGGAGGTGGGGTGGGGGTGGGCTTTATAATCTTATTAACTAAAGGTAGTTACTTATATAAAAAGTAATGCTATTTCCAAGTTACTAATTAATTCCCATTTTTATTTTCCTCCTTTCACTTTATCCTGGTGAACAGTGATCAGTGAACCCTGTCTAGCAATCACAAGTCCTAGAGACTGGAAGCCTCCCCTTGGGGAATCAGTGCTGTTTCTGAATCCCCTCTGCCCTACTCAGAAGTTCAGCACTACAAATGTGCCTTCTCTTCAAGTTCAGACAAACTTACACAAGCAAGGCACTTGCAGTGGAAAACTATAGTCTCTCAAGTGTTGTGACATATTCTTATGATCCTAGCACAGGGAATGCAGAGCTAGAGGAATTACAAGTTTAAAGGTAGCCAGAAATATGTAAGGACTTTGATAAAGCTAGCCAGAGCTCCATAATAAGTATGTCCTTGTTTGAAATTAACAAATTTAGGCAAGCTAGGTATCTTACTAGTTAAAAGCACTTGCTGCCAAGCCTGATGACTGGCGTTCAATCCTGGGACTTTCATGATGGAAAAAGTTATCCATTCTTATATCCACACTTGTGCCATTGCATAAAAATACATGCATGCATGCATGTATGCATAGATAGATAGATAGATAGATAGATAGATAGATAGATAGATAGATAGATAGATAGATAGACAGAGAGAGAGAGAGAGAGATAATTTACCCCTCCACAAAGAAAACGGTCTTCCCAGCCTTACTCTGTACTGGCATCAGAACAGCAGTGAAGGGCTGAAGCTGAGAGAAAGCAGCTATTTTGAGGTTGCATGTTTGTTTCCAGTAGGCACACACTTTCTCCCTCAACTTGGGTTTTGTGGTAAAGGGTTTCTGTAAATATGGTTAAGAACCCTCATCAGTTGATTTTAAGAAACAAAGAGATTAAAAAAAAAAGAAAAAGGAAACAAAAGGATTATCAAGTGTGTCTAACCAAATCAACTATAGAAGCCATTTAAGAGGCAGGTCTTTACTCAGACTAATCACAGAAGTCAGACAGATTCCTTAGGCTGGGCCTGAAAAACGCAGAAGCACTCAGTGGATAACTGCTTGGGTGCCACATGATAAGGGACTGGCTGTGGACAATAAGGGACAGACTGACCTTAGGCTGACAGCTAACAGAAACATGTGGAGCTCACTCTTGTGACCCCCAAGGAAGGAGTCTTCCCAACACTCACTGAGTCAGGAAGCATGTTGACTTCAGCATTGGCGTATTCAACACTGAATCTTCAGTACCATGTACGAGGTCCTGAATCTACCATGCTTATCCTTCTGATCTATTACATCTCTGGTCTATAGACTGTTACAGGAGCAATTGCTAAGTCATGAACTTCACAAATCCTGCTCTACCAGGGTGGGAATCTGAAACATTTCAGTTAGAGAAGCCACAGAGAAAGTAATAGGCTTATGTTTTACTTCAAAAAATGCACCTTGAATAACTTAGCTGAATGTTCTTTACATGAGCCAGCTGATTCATTAATCCTATTCACACTACAGTGTCCTGGTGACCACTGACAGGCAAACATCTTCTGCAAACATTGTCAGAAATGGCCAATCTTTTCTCCATGTGTCCATAGTCAGACCTTTTCTTCACTATTAGATAATTCTCTCAGAATAAAAAAAGAATCTAGATTATTCTTCATTCTAGGACAATTTGCTTTGTGAGATTTGAAGTTTAAACACCCTCATCTCCTGAGTCCATCCATTTTCCCTTGTGTGACATTCACACAATCTTATTTTACCTTGGTGGGAAGCAGGGAGAAAGGATGGCCAAGAATCCCCTGGGCAAGCTTCCTGAACGTGCAACAGGAGCAGTATCAAGAAGGCATTAGCACTGTCATTAAACCAGCTTCCTATTGTTCAGAATGAGGCAAGCTTTGCCAGCTCTTCACTTTTGCATCCTGGTGGCTGCAAATGCATCAAATAAACAAACAAACAAATAAAATAAAGACCCTCCACAGTCTTCTAATGCAGTAGGCAAATGACACAGGAGAAGGTAAAGGGACCATTATTTTCTCTAGAATCAGAGTCAGCTGAGGAGTGGATCTATTATTGTCATTATTGTTATTATTATTAATTTTCATCCTCATAGTTTGACCAACCATTTTTGTAATAAATAAATAAAAAAGAAAAAAAAAAAAAAAAAAAAAAAAAAAAAAAAAAAAAAAAAAGCAAGCAGTTTCACTAAAGACACGACCAGAGCGCCACCATGTGGAGGAGCCTTATGGATTCACAGATGCTCAAGAGGTTTGAACACTAAGTAGCAACTCAAGACAATCTGTAATGGTGAAAAGGGTCCAATAAATAAGTGGTTATGAACACGTGTGTCTTCAAAAGCATACTCATTATGGTGTTTAACATCAATATATTTATACAAGATGTGACATGACTCTTAATTCCAGGTTTTACACTGCAAATATACATATATGGATATATATATATAATAATTATATACACATAGATTTGCATACACATGTATACATAATACACATATAATATGTATACTGTGTATGTATATGTTTGTACATATATATAGCAAATATATATTGCAAAATCATATATTCATGTTTAAAGCAGAATTATTTTATTTAATAGCCTTTGTCATTTTCTAACCTACAACCACATAGCTAGAAACAGCCTCAGGATTCAGAGCAGTATTCTGTCTGGTTTATGAAAAGCCCCATTTATTCAAACCCCTCCTGACATCTGCTAATGTGTAAGCATTGTCTACAGTGGTACCGAGGTACCAGACTGGTTTGATTGTAGTTGTAGCTGTTTTATTGTACTTGTTTGCCACTCAATTCTTCAATTATCATAATCATTTCTAATGATCTTATGTCTTTGTATTGCTCTGCTGTAGGTTTTAGTTCTGAAGATGAATGCTTGAATTTCTTTGCGTAGCTTTCCCGACCCATTTTCCCCAGAGGCCTTGCCTACATGTGATGAAAATGTAGTTCCCTAAAAGGAATGTAGGCTGAGAGAGAAAAGGAGGATGAGATGAACTGTGGTGTGAAGCATGCTGTCGTTTCAAATCTTAGCCCACCCAAGCCACTCCTGCAGAGCAAAAACATGGCATATGTTTGGTCATCCAAGTGTCTCCTTGCTGATGCATGTTAGGCCTCTTGCCACACTGTCTGATGTCCTCTGGTCCATGGACAGTCAGTAGGTTTGCTTTCACCAGTGAGTATTTTGCCAACATCACTGAACTCACCTGACTTTGGTTAAAAGTTTCCCAAAGAAAATACACCTCAAAGCCACCAAAACATCAGGGTACTTTTGTATTTATTAAATGTTTCTTTAAATTTTATTTTATGTTTAAGAATGTTTGGATACATTCATGTTTGTGTACTAAATGTGTGCCTTATGCTACCAGAAGACAGAAGAGGGCACCAGATCCACTGAAACTGAAGTTACAGATGCTTATGAACCACTGTGTTGGTACTGCAAACCAAACCTAGTTCCTTTGCAAGAGTAACATATACTGTTAACTACTGAGCCATTTTTGCAGACAGTTGTATACTGTCTTTAATGACACATGTTGATTTGAGTCTCAATTTCCACTACTCCAAAATTAGACACATGCCTAAATGGGGACATGGATCTTCTTTTCACATTAATGAAATGAACAAGAGTCAAGACATTAGCAATGTCACAGTGTTGCCTTTGTTAAGGGTGCTAATGCCATTGTGTCCTCTTCAGGAAAGAATACGCTTGTTGATAAAAGAGACCCTTGTAGAGTCTGAAGGTATCTTACTAATTGTTTTCTTTGATATTATGTGTTTAAATAATCTTTGCCTCAATTTACCTCTTTCTCTGAGGCCTTGTGGCTGCTGCTTCTTTCCATATTAGCAATCTATTTATCAGTGGGGCGGGACTCTTGTGATCAGTGCACTAAATTAAAGGAAAATCTGTTTTCACTCTGATCTCTAACACTGTAATGAAACTGCCAGCAGATGGTAACATGCTTACACTATATCTTTATACACCCTCCCCACAATATTATCTAGGATGAAACCCATACCTGACTCCATTATTGGGCTAAGAACCTGTGGCTGGATAGGTCATAGTTTTTAAGATCTTACATTATATTGCTGAGTGGGCATAGTAGTAAACTGACTGGTAATGACTTATTGTTGTACCTATATGTAAATGCAGCTATTATCCTTATCTGAGAAGCTTCAATTTGCAGTAGAAGATGTTTAATATAATGACCCACAAGTAGCCAAGGTGAAAAGAATAAATGATACCCACTGCTCAGCCCTGAAGGTAAAATATATACCTTCAAGTATCGTTGTGGAAAAAGAGGCAGAATGTAAGAGCCAGTGGCAGTGAATACCTACAGGAACCATTATCTGCTGGTCACAATCATGTAGCTGTTCATAATGAGTTCATAGTGGTTTCAACAGCATATACAAGACCTGGGCAAGCACAGGCTAGACCAAATCCTAGCAAGGAGAGAGGAACTGGGAGTTGGATACACAATTCCACCCACAATCTCTGGAGTTACTGACAATTGGGAGATGGGTGAGGGGAGAGGAAGGAGGAAGAGGAGAGGGAGAGGGAGGGAGGGAGGGAGGGAGGGAGGGAGGGAGGGGAAGGGAGAGAGAGAGAGAGAGAGAGAGAGAGAGAGAGAGAGAGAGAGAGAGAGATTGATTCTCTAAGAGTGTAGCTCCTGGTAAGTTGTTACTCTCCAGTGGAAGAGCACACATCTAAGAAGGTTTGGGCATCACAATTGATCTTGAAGGTTTCAAACAAACGAACAAACATTAAACATGAAAACCCTTTTAAGAGATCACATGCTTCTTGGAATTCTACCTTTATTTGAAATTTGTTTTACTATCCTTTCTTCCCATTGTATGTCAAATGAATTTTTAAAACTCATATCATCAGTCTTGGGGAGGAAGAAATCAGATCTTTTACACATTTTCCCTATTAGCTTAGTAGCACATGCTATGTATAAGGTAGAAACAAATGAAATATTTTAAAGCAAAGAAATATTCTTATAAAGAATAAGGCTATGTAGATTTGACATAGAACTCAATATAACTTGAGTTCTTTTCATGTATGACATATATCTAGAATAATAAAAATGTGGTGTTTCAAAAATACTGTGGTTGTGCAAGACCAAAATAATACAAAAGAAAACCTGCACACATGCAACAAATGTTTACAGACTATATCCAGCCACACACTCCCATAGCACTAGAAAACTGATATGAACTCTTTCTTTGATATTCAAACCAAGCTGGGACCTAAGAGTGTCAGTACCTATTATAGCTATGGCATGATGTCTACTCTCTTTCTAATTGTAAAGTCAACAGAAAACAATGTTGTGTAAATGGAGGAGCCAGAAGCAGGTGAAGACTTCAATGAAACAAGACTGAGGCTAGCAGCAAACTTGAGGATGGAGATGAAGCAGGAATCAGAATATACTTTAGGGACAAGCGTTCAGCTATGAAAGAAATGGCAGGGACTTGGGAGATGGCTCCATTGGTAAAGATCTTGCTTTACCAACATGAGGGTCCATAGGTAAATGTACAGAGTAGTACGTGGTTTATGCTAGTACTGAGGAGGTAGAGACAAAAGAACCTCTGAGATTGCTTGCCAACTGACCGAGCCTAGTTAGTTAGTTGGAGCTCTCTCTCTTTTTCTCTCCTTTCTCTGTTTTGTCTCTGTCTTTCTGTTTCTCTGTCTGTGTCTGTGTCTGTGTCTGTGTCTGTGTCTGTGTCTCTCTCTCTCTCTCTCTCTCTCTCTCTCTCTCTCTCTCTCTCTCTCTCTCTTTCCTTCCCTCCCACTCTCCCTCCCCAGCAATTTTCAATTGTCAGTAGCTGTAAAGCTTGGGGGTATGTTTATGTCGCCAGCTCCCAACTCCTCTCTACTTGCTGGGATTTGCTCTAGCCTGGGCTTGCACGGGGTTTGAATATAATGTTGAAACCATTATGAGTGCATTATGAAAAGACACCTGGTAGTGCCCAGCAGATAATGGTACCTGTAGTTATCTACTGCCTCTGGCTCAAAAATAAAATGAGGGTGGCATCTGAGAAACAAGAGAAAGGCTGTCCTATGGCCTCCACATAGTGAATGCCATGTGAACATGCAATAGTGAACACAGGTGCTCCTGTACACAGTAGCACAGATACAAAAGGGGTAAGTCAGGAGGTTAGAGAACACAGAAGGCAGAGTCACTCTTGCCTTCCATTCTCATCTTCAAACATGGATTCCAATCATGATCTTGAGCTACATATTCTACAAAATGTGGCCAGGTTCCTTTTGTTCATGGAGGAAGGTCCTACTTGGGAAATAATATCCTTACCTACTGCAGATAATAAACTTTTCTCTGCTGTCTTCTCTTTTTACTATGCTTGTTTTAGCACTGTAGTCACCGAGATGTCCACCCACTATGTTTGCCCACACCACTTCTATCAATTTGTGTTGAAGAAAGTATTTAAGCGCATGCATTCATATTAGAGCTGCTTCCTCAGACCCAGTCTTTACTGGCATCAAATTTCACAACAGGGAAACATATTTCCTGACATTTTCTTTTCTGTTGCTCTCCTTGTTCTAGTGTCCAGAAGAACACTTCATGACAGATACAGATGAGAAGTTGTCAGGAGACACTCCTGGAATGGCGTTGATATTTATAGCTGTAAATATCTGAGGTACATGATTCCTTCAGTGGTGAGGTGAGCATCACAGAGACGCATGTTGGAGACACAGAATATCCTCTTTTTTCCCCCTTTGTAATATTCACCTGCAAATGAAAGATAAGGAATACTGTGATTCGTAAGCAAGGACCTCTGCATATTGGTAACTATTTTGTAGACACATGAAGCTTTATCAAACAAAATGGCAGTAATGTTTATTCTGTTAACAACTTAAAGCAAAAGTTCTTCCTGACATTCAACTGTATGTAACATTCTTAAAGTCCAAAGGAGAAAAAAAAATCACAATACTTAATAGAGTGGTGGGAACACTGGGTGTGTTGTATAGAAAAGGGACCTAGAAGCACCTGTACTTTGAGTACTGTGGTCTACCTCACACCCCAGCTCAACTTGCATGCTAGGTGAGACCTGAAGAAAGACCCCTTTTACAAATTGGAAGACTTTTCTGCCCCCCTCTTCCCATTTCTCTCTGAGAAAGAATTCAGTTCTGGTCCCATTCTGAACCAATTCATCTCTAAAATAAAATAGTCAGGAAGAAGGGGACTTGTGAAGACATTTGGTGATAGGTTTCCAAGATAGAACTAAGTACTAAATTCACTTGGACCTACCAATGCCTACAGCAATAAGGGAAACAAGTATGTGGGATCTACCCCTAGATGATGCAATCCATAACCTGGGCCAATGTGACTTGGAAGGTCACTCAACTTTAAGAACTGTAGGTCAATTCTGTTCTCCCTACATTTAATAAGAAAGGGAAAAAATTTTAAAAAATAAATTCCCTGGTTTGTCAAATAAGGGATAGTTATGTCCATAATGCCATTAAGTCTGTTTAAAAATGGACTATATATCTCTATATTCTACTTAAATAGTTAAACTTAGGTTAATATCTCATTTAGAAAAGTAATTAATTCAAAAGTTACAATATTTTCTTTCCATTTGCTGAGGGCTAGGTTGAACCAAGGTTATCACAGTGGCTCTGATGTATGGAAAAGGAACATTGCTCCATCTTTAAAACCAGAAATATACTTGCCAGATCCAGTAATGGCCTGGAGCCAGGGTCTCGGTCAAACTGTAGCTTCAGATCCTTAGAACTCAACTTTCCTACCCTAGGAGGATGTAATTATCAGTCCCAAGGCTGGTGTGTGCTCAGTCTATGATATTCTTGAGATAGCCTATGTTCCCCTTGTGCAGCACTGTTTGATTAGCCTCCAACTAACTCCACCCCATTTTATAATAGCCTTTTGATGACGCTGTCCCATTTCTCCTTGGAAATAGTATATAAGATGTCATATAATTTCTTAATAGTTTACCTGGCATAAGATATAGATCAACAAGACCATCTGAGTCCACCTGCTCCTTCTTCTTTATCCATTATCCCCTGGCTCCTCTCTCCTGGGATCCTGTCATTGAAAAATGACCTTCTGGTCCTGGTCACTTTCCTCTTATTAAATAGCATCTGAAAGAAATAAGTATACCCATATACAAATGCGAGAATGTACTATCCCCAAATGCGGTATCAAAGCTTCTACATCTAAGGACCAAGGGCAAACCTTGAGCCTTAGAGGGATATTTCCTATCTATCCTATAGGAACATAGATGATTTTTATTATCGTGTGGGAAAATAGATATACTATGACACTATATCTACATTTCCTTATTTGAACATAAATTGCTGACTGCACAAAGAAACCTACTGGACAATTCATATATTTCCTCATTATCACACATACACAGAGTTTCTCCAGGTATTTAAGATAAATTGTAAAACTGAAACATTTTCAAACTTACTAGATATTTAATTGTTCTCCAAATACCAAGTAACATTTATTTAGAGACAAATCCTCACTATATATCATCTCTGGCAGGGATGGTATTTACTATTTGACTCATCCTAGCTTAGAACTTGCAGCAATCCTCCTGCCTCATCCTCCTGAAAACTGGGTTTCCAGCATTCACTTCCATAGCCACAATCTAATTAATATTTAAACATACGTGTTTAGTGTTGTGCAATGCAATAAAACTTTGACAGTGTTGGCATACCTGTAGCTTACAGTCTCAATCTGATTATTTCAGAGTTATTATAATAAAGACTTCATTAAACAATGTGACATTAGTCATATTTTTATGTTTATTGTACATTCAGTATTTCCTAGAACATGTGCATTCCTAGAAAAACCTCGCCTTTGAGAAATGTCTAGATCAAAGACTTCTTCCATTTTTTATGAACCCCTTCTCCTACTTAGCAGTTATTGCCAAAATCAATGGATTTATTTAGAACAAGAATTTATCATGACAAGAGGATTTCTGAAATGAAAATACTAAAGCACGTCGTAATGCTGCATGCACCTTACCAAGCTTGTTAAAAATCACATGATACGGGAAAGTTTGCCTGCTGAACAGCAAGGTGTTTCTAGCTCCATCCTTGATAACTGGCTTAACAATTACAGTTTCTTAGCCTGGTAAACATTCTGAGCATAGTAATTATGCGTATTTTGTTCTAATGGTCATCAAGTTGCTCCTGGTGATAGAATAGTGGTGGTGATTGTAATTAACTACATTCCTCACAAAAACGAACTATAGATGAAGAGTGTCAATCCTGGGTTATCAGAAAGTGTTGAATGTAAGGAAAAATAGGAAGACTTGACGCATGGATAAATCATTAAAGAATATGATTTTCAGTGATTCCAAATCAACAATTACAACTCAGATTATAAAGTATTTCTTTTTGGTGTTTTTTATTTATTTATTCATTTATTTATTTACGCTCCAGATTTTATTCCACCCCTCCCCCATCCACCCTCTGACTGTTCCACTTCCCATACCTTCAACCCACTCCCCTGTCTCTAGAGACTGTTCCCACCCCTACCCCCCACTCCACCTGACCTCTAAACCCCCTGGGGCCTTCAGTCCCTTGAGGATTAGGTACGGTACGTCATGTCTGATTGAACACAGACCCGGCAGCACTCTGCTGTATATGTGTTGGGGGCCTCTTATCAGCTGCTGTATGCTGCCTTCCTGGTGGTCCCGTGTTTGAGAGATCTCGGGGGTCCAGGTTAAGTGAGACTGTTGGTCCTCCTATTTAGTGGCCCTTTTCCTCAGCTTCTCTCAGCCTTTCCTTAATTGAACCACAGGTGTCAGCAGCTTCTGTCCATTGGTTGGGTGCAAATATCTGCATCTGACTTTTACAGCTACTAATTGGGTCTTCCGGAGGACAGTTATGATAGGTCCCTTTTTCTGAGTGTTCCATAGCCTCAGTAATAGTGTCAGGCCTTGGGACCTTCCTTTGAGCTGGACCTGTTGCTAGACCTTCTTTTCCTCAGGATCCTCTCTATTTCCCTCCCCGTAGTTCTTTCAAACAGGAACAATTATTGGTTAGAGTTTTGACTTTGGGATGGCAACCCCCTCCCTCATTTGATGCCCTGTCTTCCTGCTGGAGGTGAGCTGTATAAGTTCCCTCTCCCTACTGTCGGGCATTTCATCTAAAGTCCCTTCCTTTAACATGAGAGTCTCTCACCTCCCAAGTCTCTGGTGCATTCTAGAGGGACCCCCCCAACCTCCTACCTCCCGAGGTTGTCTGTTTCCATTTTTTCTGCTGGCCCTCAGGGCTTCAGTCCTTTTTCTTCACCCAATACCAGATCAGGTTCCCCTCCCACTCCACCCATGTCCACTTTCCTTCCCAAGTCTCTCCTTCCCTCCTCCCTACTTGTGATTGCATTCTTCTCCCTCCACAATGGGACTGAGGCGTTCTCACTTGGGCCCTTTAGCTTGTTGACCTTGTTGAGTTCTGTGGACTCTATCTTGGGTATTCTGTACTTTTTCCTTCTCTCTCTCTCTCTCTCTCTCTCTCTCTCTCTCTCTCTCTTTTTTTTTTTTTTTTTTTTTTTTTTTTTTTGCTAATACCCACTTATTAGTGAGCACATACCATTTATGTTCTTTTGGCTCTCAGTTACCTCACTCAAGATGATATTTTTTAGTTCCATCCATTTGCCTGTAAAACTCAGGATGTCCTCATTCTTAATAGCTTAGTAGTATTCCATTGTGTAAATGAATATTTTCTGTATCTATTCTTCCGACGAGGTATATCTGGGTTGTTTCCAGCTTTTGGCTCTCACAAATAAGGTCGCTATGAACATAGTGGAACACGTGCCCCTGTGGCATAGTGGGGCATCTTTTGTGTATATTCCCAACAGTAGTATTGCTGGGTCTTCAGGTAGTTCTATTTTCAATTTTCTGAGGAATCTCCAGATTGATTTCCAGAATGGTTGTGCCAGTATGTAATCCCACCAGTAATGGAGGAGTGTTCCTCTTTCTCCACATCCTTACCAACTTGTGTTGTCACCTGAGGTTTTGATCTTAGCCATTCTGACTGGTATGAGGTGGAATCTCAGGGTCATTTTGATTTGCATTTCTCTGGTCACTAGGGACCTTGAACATTTCTTTAGGTGTTTCTCAGTCATTCAAGATTCCTCTGTTGTGAATTCTATACCTCATTTTTTTGATTGGGTTGTTTGGTTTTGTTTTTTTTTTTTTTTTTTTTTTTTTTTTTTTTTTTTTTTTTTTTTGGTGGTTAGCTTCTTGAGTTCTATATTTTAGATATTAGCCCTCCATTGGATGTGGGGTTAATAAAGATTTTTTTTCCCAATCTGTAGGTTGCCAATTTGTCTTACTATATCCTTTGCTTTACAGAAGCTTTCCAGTTTCATGAGGTCCCATTTATCAATTCTTGATCTTAGAGCATGATCCATTTGAGTTTTGTTTATGAAATTTTCCCCTGTGCCAATGAGTTCAAGACTCTTTCCCAATTTCTCTTCTATTAGATTCGATGTATCTGGTTTTATATTGAGGTCCTTGATTCACTTGAATTTGAGCTTTGTGCAAGGTGACAAATATGGGTCTATTTTCATTTTTTCTACATACAGACTGCCAGTTAGACCAGTACCATTTATTGAAGATGATTTCTTTTTTCTATTGTATATTTTTGGTGTCTTTGTCGAGGATCAAGTGTCTGTAAGTGTGTGGTTTTATTTCTGGGTCTTCAGTTCTATTCCATTGATCCATGTGTCTGTCTCTGTACCAATACTATGCAGGTTTTATCACTATTGCTCTGTAGTAAAGCTTGAGGTCAGGAATGGTGATTCCCCCAGCTGTTCTTTTATTGTTAAGAATTGTTTCACTATTCTGGGTTTTTTGCTTTTCCAGATGGATTTGAGAATTGTTTTTTCCATGTCTTTGAAGAATTGTGTTGGGATTTTGAAAGGGATTGTATTGAATCTGTAGATTGCCTTCGGTAGAATGGCTGTTTTTACTACATTAATTCTGCCAATCCATGAGCATGGAAGTTTTCTCCATTTTCTGAGTTCTTCTTTGATTTCTTTCTTGAGAGATTTGAAGTTATTGTTGTACAGGTCTTTCACTTGTTTTGTTAGAGTTAACCCAAAATATTTTATATTATTCGTGGCTATTGTGAAGGGAGTTGTTTCCCTAATTTCTTTCTCAACCTGTTTATCATTTGTATAAAGGAAGGCTATTCATTTATTTGAGTTAATTTTATATCCAGCCACTTTGCTGAAGTTGTTTATCAGCTGAAGAAGTTCTCTGGTAGGATTTTTTAGGTCACTTATGTATACTATCATATCATCTCAAAATAGTGATACCTTTATTTCTTCTTTGCCAATTTGTATCATAAAATATTTTTAAAATTGTTTCTAAATGTTAGCATAAAGATGAAGAATAAATGGCAATATGAGTAGACTATTAGAAAGGAAAAAGGAAGGAAAGAAAAATCAAACACTAGTCTCTGGAATAAAGATGGAGGCACCTGGTTGTCACACCAGTACTTGGAAGGACTTGTCCAGCCTGGTCTCCATAGCAAGATCCTATGCCTAATAAGAGCTCTTAAACAAAGGAAGAACAACTCTTTGAACAATTGTAAGTATTTTTTACATTAATTAACACAATCTCCATGTAATTGGAAAGACCAATTTGAGTTTATAGGATAACAAAAGTGAAAGAATTTAAACTTGCTGATAGTCATACACCAAGAATTGATGTAGTAAAGATCTGAACGCATGCAGTAAAGATTAAGAAATAAATTAACACAGTGCAAGGATATCAAAGAATGCCAATGTGTATCCAGATGTGTGTGTCCTTGGCCTTTGTCATGTTTTTTAAAACTTGTTTTGGTTTGTTCTTCTTTATTTGACAATTTGATATTTTACTTACATCTGTGTTATCTCACTTACTATGGTCTTACAGTGATCCTTGAACTTGTACCTTATTCTTTTTTTTACATATGAAACAACTAGGAAACATTAATTTACTTCACATAGTCAAGCAGTTACTAACAAAGCCAAGATTTTTATGCCATATTAGTTTGGCTCTGAAATCTAGTATTGTTTCCATTATAAAGGTGTTTTATTTTGTCTAAAAAAGAGACCTTACCATTATACTCACAAATAAATGCATTTCTCAACTTTTATTTGAGAAGATTTATTCACAATGGATAGTAATTAACACAATGATCTATATAACTAGCCAAAGTGCAGAGAATAAGAGACTACAGAATTCTCAACCATACAGACAATATATACACCACACACCTCTTCCACTCAATCATTGTGGATGATTGAGTAGAAAGAGTGCAAGAGCCAGAGATTGTGCCAAGGAAACATCATCTGGACACAGCAGGGCAGCTGCACATAGGAACTCACAGCAGTTATCACAGCATGTACAAAACCTGTACAAGTCCCAGCCAAACTAAATCCCAATATGGAGAAAGGACTTAGAACACAATCCCAGCCCTAGCCTTGAAGATACTTGTAATTGTTAGCTGCTGGAAGGAAAGAGAGTTTTCTCTGAGCATAGCCCTGTTAAGTTGTTTCCAGTGGAAGGACACAAATCTGGGCAGCACAAATTGATCTTGAAAAAAAATTAAGACATAACAATAAATGAGTAGGGAATGGGTTGTGGATCTGAATAAGGGGCTAATATAATCAAAATACAAAATACTCAATTCATTTTAAAAAGAAGAAAATGTTTTGTTTTGACAGAGGACTTTATTTTCTGGCAACATGATGGTCTTACCTCTTATACCATGTCTTCTCTGGAACAAATACTACCAATTTGTTAATGTCCTCATTGTTTATAGCACCTTATGCTGGAATCCTTTGAACATTCTCCATGAACCTTGTCTCTTTTAATTACTGGAATTGGCATGCAGAGGTTTGGCAATTTTGAGAATCTAGTGGGAAATTTGCCCAGTGCCTCTTACAATCTGAATTCTCATTGAGCTTGTCAATGCCATAATTACCTTGTTAAGAGATGAATCACTGGACTTACTTGTGTTTCATGTGCTTTCTGATGTGAACAATGGGCCTTTCTGTGGTTCCTTTATTTCTGACTTTCTACATTTTCTGTTTGTATAATTTCTTTATGAGTATCTTAAGAATCATTACTGTTACATTGATTGAATAGTGTGTTCTCACAATTGTTTGATTTCAAATTCAAAGCACATGCAATTAGTTAAAAACTTAAAAAGCCTAACTAGCAGATTGATCCAAGAGAGAAATTGTATGCAGGCAAGAGAGTTTTGCTTGAATTCTAATCTTATGTCTTATCTCTAGTCATGAATACAATTAAAGATTGTGCTGATAGAGCTGGAGAGTTGGTTTAACAGTTTAGGATCGATTGCTGTACTTGTAGGGGATCCATGATCGGTTGTTAGCACTCACCTGGTGGTTTACAGCCACCTGAAATTACAGGTTCAGGGAATCTGAATTTCCGTTCCAGTGTTCTTAGTCACCAGTGTGTAGACATTCATGCCCGTACATGGTGCACATACCTGCTTGCCAGCAGTCCCTCATATACATAAAACAAAATTATCTAGATTTTTTCCCTTCCCTTCTCCCTCTCACTCCAGCCCCACTCGCTCCAGCCCAAAGGTTTTTATTTATTTATTAGATGTAAATACACTGTAGCTGTCTTCAGACACCCCATAAGAGGGCATCAGATCTCATTATGGATGGTTGTGAGCCTCCATGTGGTTGCTGGGATTTGAACTCATGACCTCTGGAAGAGCAGTCAGTGCTCCTAACCACTGAGCCATCTCTCCAGCCCTAGATGTTTTTTTTTTAAGCTACGCTCTTTCAATTCTTAATTCTAATGAGCTACCTCAAGAATTGTTAGAAATGTATGAATGTTCATTTTTCATAAACATGTATATTTATATAATAAAACAGTAAAAAATAGAATAACCTAAAAATCTTAAAAAGTTCATCTTCCTATAAATTTTTATATAGATTTATAAAAACATTTTTCTCATTTTGTGGGAAAATCATTAGATGAGCCTTTTATTTTTATAAAGATAAATTTATTGCTACCTTGTTTTATTATGGAAGATCCTATAGATATTACAATCTAAATAAACTTGTTTTGTTCTAAGCAATAAACAAACACACACTCTGGAAGCCTATGTACATTAGCTACAACACAGACTTTGAACCTATTTTTTTAGTCTTGTGTGTGTAGTTTTAGTGATTTCTATATAATCATGAACACTTGTGATTCTAAGGGAAGTTTCTTTGTTAGCATATATAAATTAAACAAAATCAGATTTCATTATGACATTTTCATACGTATAATTTATATATTTATATTTTATATTGTATACATTTATATTTAATGTATGTTAGTTACATCCTCCAAGGACTCGAGTTAACTGCCCTCTGACTGACTTCCTGTGCTCTCCATAGACATCCATCCACTTTTAGTCTTTTTTTTTTTTTTAAGCATCGACATGGCGAACAGCAATCGATATTTGTGTTCTAAGTCTGGCTGATTTTGTTTAACATGGGATTTCTGGTTCCATCCGTTTTCCTACGAAGAACATGACTTTGTGTTTTGTAATGGCCGAATGACGCTCCTTTGTCTGTATGTACCACATTTCCATTATCTGCCCATTCAGCTACAGACACTTAGGGCAATCCTGTGATTTAGCTATTGTGACTAAACAGTACTGAAAAAAAAAAATGTGTTCCCTGTGTCACTGTCACTATTGTTTACTACCTGAATTCCTTTCACTGTAAAGCCAGGACTGGTATCACCAGATCATTGAGTAGTTATATTAAAATTGATATTATTCTAATTTTATTATGTCTTTTGTTCTTTTGAGGTTTTAATATACTCATATCATCTCCCTCTTTCGTTTCCTCCAATAGAACCTTTCTATATATACCTCCTGCTCCCTTTAAGATTCATAGCCTCTTTTGTCATCCATTATTGTTACAAGCATATAGCTTTCAGTTTTAAATACATTTTGAGGATTACTTTTATTTATTTATTAAGTGTGTGTGTGTATGTGTGTGTGTGTGTGTGTGTGTGTGTGTGTGTGTGTGTGGTGGGGGATGTCAGGATTTGGGTACAAAAGCCTCTGTAGAAGAGGACACTGATCATCTGGAGCTGAAGTTGTAAGTCGTTGTGAGCTACCTGACATAGATGCTAAGAACTAAATTCTTAACCACTGAGCTATTTCTCCAGTTCTCGTTTTAGTTTTCTTTTTTAATTTTCTATATTGATTTTCCTCAGTGTGTATACTAATTTAAAGTCCCATCAATAGAGGTTAAGGATTCCTTTTTCCTTGTATCACTGCTAACATCTTGTTTTCTTGGTAACAGCCATTTTGACCAGTGTGAGATTGACTGTCAGTGTCATTTTGGTACTCATTTGTCTACAAACTAAGATATTTTGTATTGCTTTGTAAAGTGCCAGTCACATCAAAATTACAATTGCTTTCCTTTTCAGGGGTAGAAAAAGCAATCTGAAAACTCACATGGAAGAGCAAAAGTAACCCCCAGACAACCATAAAGCCTTAAAGAGAAAAAAGCATGATGAAGAAATGGTAGGGGTACCCTATGCCTGAACTAATGTTATACCACAAATCCATTGTACAAAGACACTCGAGTACTTTCACCAGTAGTACTGACCATGGAGATAGTATAAAGAGCTCAGAAAGAAGACCGTGTGCTATATCCACCTGATTGTCTCAAAAGATGAAAAATATATGCCATGGTAAAAAGACTATCTCTTTAAAGATAGTGATGCTAGCTGTTGAGAGGTTGAGACAGGAGGATTCAAGTTCAAGCTAGCCGGAACAACATAAGGAAACCTCGTTCCAAACAGCAACAATACAAAATGTTCTGAGCCTGCTCCTAGAGGCTCTGCAGGCATGGCTGCTGTGTCTCATGTCCACCAGTAGGTGGCGGAGAGGAGAGAGGTTAAGTCTATGCTCAGAGTTCTGACTTGGGAACTTCTGAATGATTAGTAGCCTTACATTCCCTGAAAAAGAAAAGTGGGCCTGAGACTACCACAGGTCCAACGCCACTCGGGTCCACAAGGGCTTTCAGGACAGAGAGCAAGCTGGAGACTAGAAGAACCCTATCTGACACTATGGGCCTGGGGTAGGAGTGGGCCTTAGACAGATGACCCTTGACCCTCACAAGGGGCCATGGTGAACCCAGGCAGAATGAGCCTGAGACAACTACAAGACTGGCACTGCCCAGGCCAGGGGAAAGGGGGCAGACCATACCCAAGATGACCTCGGCCCAAGCGGGGAATAACGCTCCTGAGACCACTTTTAAGATGATCTCAGACACTCAGAGACCCCACGTGCCAGTAAAAGGAGCAAGTAAGTGGTGGAGAAATGGAAGAGAAAGAGATGTGGGCACAATGAAGAGAGGTTGAACTGGAACCTCAAGGGTAATGGTGGCCAGCCTGGTGTGAGTAGCCCATGATTTCCACCTAGGACCGTGGTGTAGTCCCAGCCTGTGATGGTACTGGGGCCATTTCTGGCCCTGTAGCAGGAGGGGTCTGTTACCACTGAAAATTAGGCATATGGTCCCTGGTCTGGGCTGCCACCTGGGGACATGGTGATGTCTTAGGGCTGTGCAAAATTGGCCACATCCCTCACCTAGGCATTGTGGGAGAGCTGGCTCTGGGTACATGAGAGCAGAAGATCTGACCCCACTCCTAGCTGGCGGCAGTGCTTGGGAGAGTGAGCCCCATACATTGTGGGCATTGCAGGTGAGCCTGCCCCAAGAATATGAGCACGAAAGAAGTGGCTTGGTCATTCATCGCTCATGCAATGGTGTGGAGAGATGCCCTTCTCCTCTCTTGCACCTCACCACCTATGGTCCTGGGATCATGAGACCAGGAGAGTTGTCCCTGCCTCTCAGTAGCTGCAGCACTTGGGAGAGCAGGCCCTGCACCTCACCCAGCTGACCCTGGTGACATGGGCTTGGGTGAGCCAGCCCTTAGGACTTGAGCATGGGAGAGATGGCCACTAGTCTGGCCTGTGGTGACATGGGCAAGGGTGAGATTTCACCAGCAGCAGACAAACCAAACAGGGTCATGAGAGCAAGAGAGCTGACTCTGTGCTACCCTTATCTGGGTAGCACAGTAGACCTGACCCTGATATCAGGAGGGGCCTGAGTGAGGCGGTCCCAGGGGCGTGAGAACAGGAGAGCTGGTCCTGCCTCTTGTCTGTTGGGCAGTGGTATAGAGGAGAGAGGGATGTCCTCTGCCTCTCCCTTGTCCCTTGCCACTTATGGCAGGCAGGAGAGCTGGCCCCAGGGTCATGAGAGTGGGAGAACTGGCCTTGACTGGCTGCAACACTCAGGAGAGCAGGCCCTACACCTCACCTGACCAGCAGGGTAGAGCTGGCCCTGGTGAGGAGGTTACTGGTAAGCTGGCCCTTGAGGTAATGAGAGCAGGGGGGATGACCAGCTCAGATATCTATCAGGCTCAGATCCAGGGATTTGAATTGGCCTACCTGAACATCCACCATTTGGATACCAATGAATGGCTGAATGCATGAAGGTGCTGGGCCTGCAGATCTAAAGCAGGCTCTCCATGACACAGGCCAACAACAGGGTATCTGAGAGGATCACAGTGAGGTTTAAGTATTGATAGAGTAGCAGAAGCCAGAGGCCTAGCAGAACAACTCATTGTTGCAATGAGCATTTGCAAGCAAAGATACATGGATGAAAGGGTATACTGTAGGACACACTGTGACACACTGCAGCTTCCACAGTGAGATTCTTCTTGTCTCTGTTTGGGGAGAGATTGCAAGGGTAGAGAGCAGGTATGGGTGTGTATGTGGGGTTAGGGTGGATGATGTGAAATTCACAAAGAACCAATAGGAAGTTTCAAAAACAGCGATGCTGAGAAAAACTGGATATCCAGGTATAGAAATCAACCCTAGATTCCTAACCCTCACCCTGCACAAAAATCAACTCAAACCAAATCAAAGAACTTAATATAAGTCCTACAGCCTGGAGACAAACAGGTGAGTCTGGTCTCTGACATTGTGACATGAAATTGTCATCTACAAGGTTTGCACTTAGTAATCTTCCAATTAAGTAACAAAAATCACATACACAAAAATCTCATAATATTTTAAGTAACCTTACAAGTTTTGTGGGATGCCATGTGGTATACAAGTATATGAGAAAGAAATTGGGGAAACATGTTAAGATGTTAGCATATTCAATAACTCTCTAAGTAGAACTTTGATGTTTGGGAAATAATGGAAAGAAACAAAACCTGGGGATTACAAGAAGCTGAAACCTTCTGCCAAGAACAAACAAAACAGTTGCTTAGTGTACAGGATGGGAGAAAAATGTTTTACAGCTACTCATCTTACAGGGGATTAATACCCAGAATATATAATATTCAACAGCAAAAGAATATACCATCCATAAATAAGTGAGAGGATGAATCATACTTAGTCATTTTATTCCATTTGCTTCACAAAAATTTTAAGTATGGATGAGCACAGGAAGTCTACAAGGACACGAAGGCATATCCCTAACTTCACAATAGAGGACCTATGGAGTGTGCCTGAGAATGGATGGAATAAACTAAAGATTGGTTGATTTCACCATTCCCATGGGACTACGAGGAGGATCCCGAGATTAGGTTAGACCAGGCAGCATACAAGGGTTGGTCCAAGGCTCCCCAACATATGCAAGACTGCTTGGTCTGGCCTCAGTGGGAAAAGATGAACCTAATCAGAGACTCCGGAGATCAGGAGATGTGAGTCCAAGGATGCAGGAATTGGCGGGAGCACTCTATCAGAGCAAGGGCGAGGGAGAGTGAGATGGGAAATTTTTGACTGTGGGTTGGATTTATTCTAATAAGAGTTTTGGTTTTGCTTTCATTTTTTTCCTTTGATTTTTTTTTAGTATGGGTCTCTAGGAAGGCATAGCTCTATAACTAGAAGTACAGTTTGTATAGTTTATTCTAAAGAGGATAGATCTTATAACCTGTCCAAGCTTGCCTTTTCTTTTTTATTAATTATTTTATTTATTTACATTCCAGCCATTGCACAGTTCCCAAACCCACTCCCCCCTCCTATATTCCCCCTCTCTGAGGCCTCAAGGATTAGGTACATCTTCTCCCATTGAGGCCACCCCAGGCAGTCCTCTGCTATATATGTGCTGGAGGCCTCTGACCAGCCCGCATATGCAGTCTGGTTGATGGTTCAGTCTCTGAGAGCTACCAGGGGTCTGGAGTAGTTGAAACCTCTTGTCTTCCTATGTGGTCTCCAACCCCTTCAACTCCTTCAATCCTTCCCTTAATTCCTCCATAGGGGTCCCAACTTCAGTCCAATGGTTGGGTTGGGTATAAGTTTCTGTGTTTGTCTCAGTCAGCTGCTGATAGGGCCTCTCAGAGGACAGCCATGCCAGGCTCCTGTCTGTAAGCACATCATAGCATCAGTAATAGTGTCAGGCACTGGTGTGCCCATCCCAATGAGATGAATCTCAGTTGGGCTGGTCACTAGACAGCCTTTCCTTCAGTCTCTTCTCCATTTTTGTCCCTGTAGTTCTTTTAGACAGGGACAATTCTGGGTCAGAAATTTTGACTGTGGGTTAGTGATTCTGTCCTTCCACGTAAGGCCCTGTTTATCTACTGGAGGTGGACTCTTTGAGTTCTCTTTTCCCACTATAGGACACTTTGGCCCAAGGTTATTCTCACTGAGTCCTGTGAGTCTCTAACATCCCAGGTCTCTGGGACTTTCTAGAGGGTCCCCCATCTTCCCACCCCAGAGGCTACACATTTCCATTCATTCTCCTGGTCCTCTGGGCTTCTCTACCATTTTCCCCTCACATTTAATCTTGCTTACCTTTCCCCCTTCCCCTCCCTTCCCTCCCTCTGTGTCTCATGATAACTCTGTTCCTCCTTCTAAGTGGGATTAAAACATCCTCACTTGAAAGTTCCCTCTTGTTATATTTTGGGTATTCTGTATTTTTTGGCTAATATCCACTTATCAATGAATACATACCATGCATATTTTTGAAGGTCTGGGTTACCTCACTCAGGTTGTTATTTTCTAGTTCCATCTATTTGCCTGCAAAATTCATGATGTCCTCATTTTAAATAACTGAATATATTCCATTGTGTAAATAAACCACATTTTCTATATCTGTTCTTTGGTTGAGGATATCTAGGCTGTTTTCAGTTTCTGGCTATTACAAATAAGGCTGCTATGAACACAGTGGAGCATGTGCCCTTGTGGTATGATGGGAATCTTTTGGGTATAGGTCTAGGAGTGGTTTAGTTGAGTCTTCAGGTAGAATTATTCCAAATTTCTGAAGAACTGTCAGATTGATTCCAGAGTGGTTGTACCACTTTGCAATCACACCAGCAAGGGAGGCGTGCTCCTCTCCATTGGTGTGTCACTTGAGGTTTTGATCACCATTGTGACTGATGTAAGGTAAAATCGCAGCGTCTTTTTGATTTGCATTTCGCTGATGAATAAGATTGTTGAACATTTATTCACATGTTTCTTGGTCATTCAAGATTCCATTGATGAGAAATGTATAGCTCTGTACCCCATTTTTAATTGGGTTATTTGGTTTTTAGGAAGTTAACTTCTTGAGTTCTTTATATATTTTGGATATTAGCTATCTCTCAGATGTATGATTAGTGAAGTTTTTTCCCAATCTGTAGGTGGCTGATTTATCTATTGACATTGCCCTTTTCCTTACAGAAGCTTTTCAGTTTCATGAGGTGCCATTTATTAATTGTTGATCTTAGAGCCTGAGCCACTGCTGTTCTGTTCAGGAACCCCACCCCCACCCCCCGTGTCAATGAGTTCCAGGCTCTTTCCCACTTTCTCACCTATTAGATTCAGTGTATTTGGTTTTATGTTGAGGTCTTTGATCCACATGGACTTGAGTATTGTGCAAAGTGATACATATGGATCTATTTTCATTCTTTTATATACAGGCCCCCAGTTAGACAAGCACAATTTGTTAAAGATGCTATCTTTTTTCCATTGGATGGTTTTGGCTTCTTTGTCAATGATCAAGTGTCCATAGGTATGTGGATTTATTTCTGGGTCTTCAATTCTTTTCCACTGGTTGACCTGTCTGTCTCTGTACAAATACCATGAGGTTTTTATCACTATTGCTCTATAGTACAGCTTGAGATCAGAGATGGTGATTTCCCCAGAAGATCTTTTATTGTTGAGAATTATTTAGGTTATATTGAGTTTTTTGTTTCTTCATATGGAGTTGAGAATTGTTGCTTCCAGGTCTGTGAAGAATTGTGTTAGGATTTTGATGGTGATTGCATTGAATCTGTAGATTGCTTTTGGTAAGATAGCCATTTTTACTATGTTATTCCTACCAATCCATGAGCATGGAATATCTCTCTATCTTCTGAGGTCTTCTTCCATTTTTTTCTTCAGGGATTTGAAGTTCTTGTCATACAGATGATTCACTTGCTTAGTAGCAGTTACACCAAGATATTTTATATGATTTGTGACTATTGTTAAAGGTGTTGTTCCCATAATTTATTTCTCAGCCCATTTATCCTTTGTATAAGGGAAGGCTACTGATTTGTTTGAGTTAATTTTATATCCTGCCACTTTTATGAAGTTATCAAGTGTAGTTCTCTTGTGAGATTTTGGGGGTTGCTTATGTATACTATCATATCATCTGCAAATAGTGATACTTTGACTTCTTCCTTTCCAATTTGTATCCTCTTGATCTCCTTTTATTGTCTAATTGCTTTAGCTAGAAGTTCAAGTACTATATATTGAGTAGATAGGAAGAAAGTGGGTAGCCTTGTCCTGACCCTGATTTTCGTGTGATTGCTTCTAGTTTCTCTCCATTTAATGTGATATTGGCTGTTAGTTTGTTAAATATACTGCTTTTATTATATTTGGTATGTGCCATGAAATTCTGATCTCTGCAAGGCTTTTAACATGAAGAGGTACTGTACTTCATGGAAGGCTTTTCAGCATCTAATGAGATGATCATGTGACTCGTTTTTTGCGTTTCTTTAGATAGTGTATTGTGTTGATGGATTTTCATACACTGAACTATCCCTGTATCCATGGGATAAAGTCTACTTGATCCTGGTGAGTATGATTTTGGTGTGTTTTGATGTGCTCATGGATTCAGTTTGTAAGAATTTTATTGAGTATTTTTGCATTGATATTTATAAGTGAAATTGCCCTGAAATTCTTTTTTTTTTTTTTTTTTTTTTTTTTTTTTTTTTTGGGGGGGGGTTGGGTCTTCATGTGGTTTAGGTATCAGGGTAACTGTGGCTTCCTAGAGTGAATTAGCTAGTGTTCCTTCTGTTTCTATTTTGTGGAATAGTTTGAGGAGTATTGGTATTAGTTCTTTGAAGGTCTGATATAATTCTGCACTAAAACCATCTGTACCATTGCTTTCTTTTTGGTTGGGAGGTTTTTAATGACTACTTCTATGTTTTTCAGGGTTATAAGACTGTTTAGATGCTTTACCTAAACTTGATTTAACTTTGATACATGGTATCTGCCTAGAAAGTCATCCATTTCATCTAGATATTCTAGTTTTGTTGAATATAGGTTTTTGTAGTAGAATCTGATGATTTATTTTAATTTTTTTTAGTTTCTGGTGTTATGTCTCACTTTTCATTTTCAATTTTGTTAATTTGGATACTGTCTCTGTGCACTTTAGTTCATTTAGCTAAGGGGCTATCTATCTTGATGATTTTGTTAATTCTTTGTATCATTCTTTGTTTCTAATTGGTTGATTTTGGCCCTGAGTTTCACTATTTCCCGCCTTTTACTCCTCGTGGATGTTCTTGCTTTATTCTGTTCTAGAGCTTTCAGATGTGCTGTGAAGTTGCTATAGGAGCTCTCTGATTACTTTATAAAGGCACTCAGTGATATAAATTGCCTTCTTAACACCGCTTTCATTGTGTCCTATAAAACTGGTTATGCTCTGTCTTCATTTTCATTGAATTCTATAAAGTCTTTAATTTCTTTCTTTATTTCTTCCATGACCAAGATACCATTGAGTATAGAGTTGTTTAGTTCCCATGAGTATGTGGGCTTTTGGGTCGCTTTTGTTGTTATTGAATTCCAGCCTTAGTCTGTGGTTATCTGATAGAATGCATGGGATTGTTTTAAATTTTATGTATCTGTTGAGGCTTGTTTTGTAACCAATTATATGGTCAGTTTTGGAGAAGGTTCCATAAGGTGCTGAGAAGAAGGTATATTCTTTTGTTTTGGGATAAAATTTCTGTAGATATTTCTGTGTCCTTCCCTATCTCCTTTGATAACTTTTGGTTAAAATCTATTTTATTGGATATTAGAATGGCTACACAATTTTGTTTCTTAAACCATTTGCTTGGAAACCTTTTTTTCCAGCCCTTTATGCTGAGGTAGTGTCTGCTTTTGTCACTGAGGTGTGTTTCTTGTATGCAGCAAAATGCTGGATCCTTTGTATTTATCCAGCCTGTTAACCTGTGTCTTTTTATTGGGGAATTGAGTCCACTGATGCGGAGAGATGTTAAAGACCTGTGATTGTTAGTTCCTGATATTTTTGTTGTGGGGGTAGTATTATATTTTATGTGATTGTTGTGAGATGTTTAGATTTTTGTCATTTTTTTATTTGGGAGTGGTTGGGTGTAATTACCCTCCTTGTGTTGAAGTTTTCCTTCCAGTATCCTCTGTAGGGCTGTATTAGGATAAAGAAATTGTTCAAATTTGGTTTTATCATGGAATATCTTGGTTTCTCCATCTATGTTGATTGAGCATCCTGGGATGGCATTTGTGTTCAGTTGGAGTCTGGGTGACATCTGTCCAGGATCTTCTGGCTTCTAGACTCTCTGATGAGAAGTCTGGTGTTATTCTGCTAGGTCTGCCTTTATATGTTACTTGGCCTTTTTTACTTATCACTTTTAATATTCTTTCTTTGTTCTGTGCATTTAGTGTTTTGATTATTACATAGTGGGAGTATTTTCTTTTTCTGCTACAATATATTTGGTGTTCTTTTAGCTTTTTGTATATTTATGGGCATCTTTTCTTTAGGTTAGGGAAGTTTCCTTCTATGATTTTGTTGAAGATGTTTTCTGGCTCTTTGAGCTGGGAATCTTCACCCTCTTCTATTCCAGTATTTTTATGATTCATCTCTCCATTGTGTTCTGGATTTTCTTGATGTTTTGGGTTAGAATCTTTTTAGGCTTTGTGTTTTCTTTGACAGTAGCATCAATATCTTCTATGGTATCTTCTACACCTGAGATTTTCTCTTTTATCTTTCGTATTCTGTTGGTGATGTTTTCATCTGTAGCGCCTAATCTCTTTCCTAGATTGTTCATCTCCAGGACTGCCTCCATTTGTGTGTGTGTGTGTGTGTGTGTGTGTGTGTGTGTGTGTTTTATTGTTTTGATTTCCATTTTTAGGTATTAGACCAGTTTGTTCAATTCTTTCACCTGCTTGATTGTATTTTTATGTATTTTTTAAGGGATTTTTTTCCTTTTTAAGGGCTTCTACCTGTTTAAGAATATATATATATATATATATATATATATATATATATATATATATTCTTAAAAGCCTCTATCATCTTCATGAATTGGGATTTTATGTCAGAATCTTGGTTTTCATGTGTGTTAGGGTATCCAGGGCTTGCTGTGGTAGTAGAACTGGTTTCTGATGATACCGAATTGCATTGGCTTTCATTGCTTACCTTCTTGCACTTGTCTCTTACCATCTGGTTATCTCTGGTTTTAACTGACTTGAGTGTCTTTGACTGAAGCCTTCTTGGAGTCAAGTAGAGCTCTATAACATGGTTAGAGCTGGCCTCCTGGAAGGCAAGTAGTGCCATCTCTGGTTAGGGGGACCTCCTGCTTTAGCCTCTTAAAGGCTGAAATTAAAAAGGGGAGCCAATGTGCCTGCCCAAGGTGACATTTTAAAATTTCAAAGAAAGCAATCTAATATTCCACTAAGTAAGCATTGTGACCATCTACCCTCCTTTCCCTATAATCCTATCTTGACCCCATCTTAAGTGTTCAGCACTATTTTTCTTCAAGCTACTTCAGTTGTGGAGTCTGTAGTTGCTTTTATATTGTGATGATCAAAATATCTGATAGAAACAACGTAAGGGTGGAAACAATTATTTTGGCTTATAGATTCAGATCAGAGTCCATTCTGGTAGAGAAGACATGGCAAAGTGGCACTATTCACATGACAGCACTTGTGGAGCAGCAAAGAGCAGAACCTGTAGTCTAGACTAGCAATATTCAAAGGCTTACCCTAGTGCTTAATTTCTGCCAACTAGATCTACGTCTTCCAAGCTACACAGCCTTCAAACTACTACCAAAAACTTGCAACCAACCATTCAAAATAATGAGTGTGGAGGACATTGATTTAACCAAGCAGAGACTGTTTTCTCATTACATTTAAATTATCAGGTTGATGGATGTCACTTCTTCTGATTATTAACTGTGATATAGACTTCTGGCTAGATACTAATCCTTCTTAAAAGACTGAGTTATCTTATCCCACACCATCTTCTTTCATGGATTATCTGCCAATATTTTATTCACTTTTTCATGCAATTTTCTGAATTATTCTGGGAATTTTTAAATGCATAAAGCATCTATGGGAAGCTGGCTATGTAGTTCTTTGACTTGATTAATTATAATTATCACCTCTATTCCTCTCTTCACATGACCATAACTCAGACTTTACCCATGACTGTGCCTCTTCAGAAAGCATTTGAACTAATATCTAACACAGTGATTGACTTTCCTTCTTGATGTCCTCTCATCTCTTGCCTCTTAGAGCTTCAGTTGACTGGCTGTTCAGTAGTTGCTCTTATTTTCTTTCTCATGTTTTCTACTCTGCCAAGGGCTTCACCTCCTTCTGTGTTTGTCCTGGTCCACAAAGCATATTATGTTAGGCATTATTTTCTACTACTTTAAAATTCTTTCTTTTTTCTCTGTATTTATTTTTGTTCAAATTTGGTTTTATTATGGAATATCTATATAATATATCCCAACTGCAGTTTCCTCTTCTTCCACTCCTCCAAGTCCCGAGTCCCCCTCCTACCTCCTCTTTAACCAAGATTCATTGCTTCTCTGTTTCCCTTCAAAAATGAGCAGGCCTCCTTGTTCAGGTAGCAGCTGAACAAGGAGTAACAAGAAACAACACTAGACACAAACTCTCATATTAAGGGTGGGTGAAGTAACCCTGGAAGCAAAGGGTTCCAGAAACTGGCAAAAAAAAAGAAAAAAGAAAAAAGAAAAAGTTAGAGCCAACCCTACTCCAACTGTCAAAAGTAATCCCAAGCAAAACAACCACAACATATATCCAGAGGACCAATCTCAAGTCCATACAGGCTCATGATAGTTGCTTCATTCTTTATGAGTCCTGGTTACTTTTTCTGTGGGCTGTGTTCTTGTGGTTTTCTTGATTCCTCTAGCCCCAACAATACTTTCTTTCCCTTTTCTGTGTAGTTTCCTGGGCTCTGCCTAATGTCTGGCTATGGTCTCTGCATTTGCTCCCATCAGCTGTTGGAGGAAGCCTCTCTGATGATGTCTAGGTGTTAGTCTATGAGTTTAGCAGAATATTATTAGGATTTTTTTTTTTTAATTTAAGCCAGTCATGTTTGGTTCTACCCTAGGTCTCTGGGATATCTCTTACAGTTTCTGATACACCATAGCCCCAGCACACAAGGAAAATATCTTAAAACTAACTTTATGAAGATGATAGAGGTCTTTAAGAAGTGAATAGATCCCTTAAAGAAATTGAGAAAAAACAAACAAAAACTGGAGGAAATAAATAAACCCCTTAAAGGAAGCCTGAAAATGGAAATAGAAGAAATAAATGAATTACAAACTGGGGACATTTTTGGAAATGGAAAATCTAAATCTAGATAAATGAACAGAAAATAGAGGTAAATTTTACCAACAAATAAAAGAGATGGAATAAGCAATCCAAGGAGTTGCAGATATGATAGAAAAAATACATCAGTCAAAGAAAATATTAAATATAGAATTTTCTAACACAAACTTTCATGAAATCTGGGACACTATGAAAAGAATAAACTTAAAAATGGTAGGAATAGAAGAAGGAGAAAGATTCCCAGCTCAAAGGCCCAGAGAATATTTTCAACACAATCATAGGAGAAAATTTTCCTAACCTAAGGGAAGAAATGCTTATAAAAGTACACAAAGCATACACAACACCAAAGAGATTGTACCAGAAAAGAAAGTCCCTCACTACATAAAAATCAAACACTGAACATACAGAACAAAGAAGTGAGTCAGTTAAGCAGAAGCAAGAGGGTAATGGGCTTGATTATTGCTGGTATAACAGCTTTAATTACATTAACTGCTAGCACCACTGCTCCTGCAATTGCTTTGACACAAGAAGTTAAGACAGCTACTTTTGTTAATCATTTAGCAAAAAAAAAGAAAAAAATGTTACTAATGTGTTGAGCATACAAGAGGATTTAGATAGGCATTTGGAACAACAGATTGATGCACTTTATCCTATTCAAATTATTGGAAGGAGGTTCAGCGTTTAAGAGTAAGGAGCCATCTTGAGTGTCATGCCAAATACCAATGAATTTGTGTTACTTCTAAAATGTCCAATGATGATCATTATAATTAGGAAAAAGTTTAAAGACACTTGTAGTGTGTTTGGCATAATTCTAACACCTCTCTGGATATTTTAACTTTGAATACTGAGATTATGAATTTAAAGAATGCTGCTCTGCTGAGCTTTGATGCTGCAGACACTGCTGATAAAATTACCCATGGCCTGAGGTGAATATTTATTTTCATTTTGGAGACCTTTTGGGGCTGCTTGGCAGGAATATGACACTGGCCAAGGACAAGGAAATGGGCTGCTTGGCAGGAATCTGATATTAGGCTAGAACAAAGAAGTAATTTCAGGCAGAAATCTAAATCTTAGTCTAGAACAAAGAAGCAATTTCAGGCAGGAATCTAAATCTTGGGCTAGAACAAAGAAGTAGGCTTTAGGCAGGAAAATGACTTTGGGCTAGGACAGGGAAGTTGGCTCAAATATTTTGGTCATCCTGGTAAGCCCTTAGAAACAGTAATCTCAGGATTTTGTTTATTGCCTTGCTTGTTCTTTGGCCATTTGTGTTTATTGTCTTGCTTGTTCCTTGACTATTTGAATCTATTGTATTGCTAGTTCCTCAACCTAAAACTGACTTTAATACTTGCATGTAATTAAAATGGTATAAAAGCAGATTGGGAATTTTTTTTTTTTTTTAAGTAAGGAAAAAGGGCCAAGTAACATATAAAGGCAGATCCATCTGAATTACATCTGACTTTTCAACAAAGACTCTAAATGCCAGAAGGGCATGGGCAGATGTCATGTAGACTCTAAGAGACCACAGAGGCAAACTCAGACTATTAAAATCAGCAATACTTTCAATCATCATAGATGGAGAAAAAAGATATTCTATAATAAACTCAAATTTTAACTGTATCTATTAATAAAATGTAGCCCTGCAGAAGGTACTAGAAGAAAAACTTCAACCTAAGGAGGCTAAGTATACCCAGAAAAACACAAGAATTAAGTAATCTCTCACCAGCAAATTCAAATGAAGGGAAGTACCTTTTCAAATTCTTCATGCTTGTTTAACACATTTTCTTTGAACACCTGAACCACAGATCAAGATGACCATCTGAGGGCCTGCCTCCCATCATCTGTGGTCTTTGCATCTATACTATCTTATGTTCATTGTAAGTACTTACATACACTGTAATGTATCTTAGGAAATAATACCATTCATAACTTAAGAATTGAGTCAATGGGAGCTCTAACATCTTATTCATGAATAGTATAGCATGTACGTTTATAGCCTATACTACTTTATCCAAGCTTACAAAAATTATAATTTTTTGAAAGCAGTATTTGATTCAAGAGTTCCAACTTGCTTTCACTATATACATATATATTTTGCAATAATTTTTAAAAAATTAATTGATTATTGCTGTGAGTCAAATGTATGATCTTATATAGATTAGGCATGTGCTCTATGACTGGGCTATATTTCTACACATTTTTTTTGCTTTGATTTATTACAGCTTCCTGTCTGTCTGTCTGTCTGTCTATCAAGTGCTATGCTATGGCATACTTGTGGAAACCATGGAACAAAATGCAAGAATAGATTTGCCTCTTTCTACTGTGTCTCAAAGATCAGCCTTAAATTGTCAGACTTTGCCAAATGTGAATACACGCCTTTGTATTTTTTTGTTTTCTTGTTTTTTGTTTTCTTTTTGTTTTAATTGAAATTTATTTTTTATGTAGTTCAGTCTGGCTATAAGTGCTCAGATTTCTTTCTTCCAACTCTCAATTGCAGAGATGATAAGTAATGTATAACTTCCTTGGGAGATGTGGAGAGAAAAAATACTGTTCACTCCAGATAGAACACTGAAAACACACTAAAGGAAGTTGATTCTACTTGTTGAATCAACTAGTTGGGATTTGTGATAGACGGCTTTAGGTCCCCTTGATACAAGCTAAAGTCATCTGAGAGGAGGGAACCTCAATTTAGAAAATGCATCCATAAGATTAGGCTGTAGGCAAGCCTGTAGGTCATTTTTTAAATTAGTGATTGACCATGGAAAGACCAGCCAAGTGTGGGAGATGTCACCTTGTTAATATTACTTTTATTTCCTCAGATGAAAGGATGAGATAATAGCCATACACAAGCAGTGTGAATACAAGACTTGAACTGAGCCAAGAGCATTTCTTTCTCTGTTCTATTTATCCCTAGGCCTAGGCCTAGAAACTTGTACCCTTTATACAATTTAATCTTCCAAACTGACTGATTCAATCTGGTTTCTCTATCAGCTTCTGACTGAATTGCTCTGCTTAGCCTCATACTAACTTTGGTAATATATGTTCTAATCTTCTGGCTCCTTCTCATGCTCTGGTTCATTCTGTCTTCAGTACTGTATATAGCTTGTTCTGACTGTAACCTGTCTCTGGAAAATTATCCTGGTAAAACTGCCATACACACATAACACTTCTCTGTCTCTCTTTGTCTCTCTGTCTCTCTCTGTGTATCTCTGTCTCATATCTCTCTCTCTCTCTCTCTCTCTCTGTGTGTGTGTGTGTGTGTGTGTGTGTGTGTGTGTGTCTTCCTCTCTTCCTTCTCTTAAGTAGCCTCTTGTTCTTCTGTGAGTTAGGCATATCCTATTACTGACTCATTCTCTCAAATCTTTCTCTGATTTGTCACTTTGTCTGAGACTCAATTAGTGAGCACTTATAGCCAGACTTCATTCCTTCTGTCCTCTCTTCATTCTTTCCTTTCTTATCAATTCACCTAAAATAGATCCACAGCCATAGAACACAGCACACAAAACCATCCCTACCTCCACAATGTTTTGAACCTTTTTACTAAGTCAGTGAAAATTAAATAGTGGAAACTACTATGGAAGTTAAGTAACTGGTTGAAGAAAATGTAGAAAACAATAAAACCACTCCTTGAACTTTGACAACAGCATGTGTGTAATAGTTACACAAGCTAAGTCCTCAGACTGGTGCCAGCAGCACAGGGAAGTGGATAACCTCTACCCAAGCTTTGTAAGCAGCCTCCCTATAAATCCCCAAAAGTTAATTATGGCAGAAACCAATCTTCTCTTTATTTGTTTTAAAAAGCCCAAAGCAATTTGTTCAGAGGAAAATTGTTTCTAGTTTGCATGGGAAAATTCAGAAACTGAGATTTTAGGGTAACCAAGCCTGATGCATTCCACTTTACTGAGTAACTCCTTATTGCAGAGCAGCAACCAGTGTCTCAGTAACACAGTTCCCTTGCTTTCCTGTTTAGTTAATGTCATGAATTGTCCAATGTAGTCAGTGACAATCTGAGATTCTAATTCAATGAAATTTTATCAAAGTCATAAAAGAACCCTTCCCCCTTGAATCCATGAATGAAAACAAAGATATCTAAAGTCACAGGGCAGAGAAGAAAACTTTGTGGTTGACTTCTAGGGTTAATAGTGAAAAACGCTATTGTAATTCCCTTTCATGCAGTCTGTGTCTGTGTGTGCTTCCTGGATATGGGAGAAAGAATACTATCTTAGGTACGGTTATTATTGCTGTGATAAAACAACAAGGCCAAAGCAATGTGGGTAGGACAGGGTTAATTTAGCTTATGCTTTCATATCACTGTTTATCACTGAAGGAAGTCAATTCAGTACAAGTCAGAACATGGCAGAAACTGATGCAGAGGCCATGGAGGAATGCTGCTTACTGGATTTCTCTGCATTGCTTGCTCAGTCTGCTTTTCTATAGAACCCAGGGCCACCATCCCTCGGTGGCCCTGCCTACAACTGGATGGGTCTACCCTCATCTATCACCAATTAAGAAAATATCTTACAGGGTTGCCTACAGACCAATCTGATGGAGGCATTTTCTCAATCAAGATTCCTTTGTCTCCAGTGACTTTAGCTGTGCCATGTTGATAGCCAAGTAACAAATGCTACATATTGATGTATGTAAACATATACATCACATTTTGTAGGATGCTGATACAACCATACAAAGTACTATATCCTAGTTGGTCCCATAAGAACACACAACCTCTAGCATTCTATTAAGCCAGTTATTCTAGGGTTCATTGCACCATCCTGTAACCATGGTCCTACTGTTGAATTTTGTGTAGAGCCAAGTGATTCCCTTAGTTATAAGAAACTGTTGTTGAATGTCATCATAATGGCTATGGTGTCCTGTAAGTCTATAGATGGTAATTTTATAAGAAGTAGCATCACTTAAAAAGGCAGTTTTCAGGACAGCTTTAGTATACAACAACGGATATAACAAAGTTATGGCCAGGGAGTGAAAGGTCACACAACTAAGCCCATCTTTAACCCCCTCCTCCACAGTGGTCTTTTATCCAGAGCTCAGTGGTGACAAGAGGGACTTGGGAGAGTAGCTCACTGATATCACCATACTGGGTTTATCTTATCTATGTAGCTATTAAATATTACCTTTAGAGAACATTCATACAGGGCCCAAATATCTTCTCACAATGCGACACTTAGAGAAGTCTATTTACTGCATTTTCACTGGAACTCTGGGTTTATCTTGTAAGCATGATTAGATTGAGAAGAGCATAGGAGGCTAGCAAATCCCATATAAGAGATGCCTGGGACAGTGTTTTTTGTTATGATTAATTAAGAGAAAAAAGACCATACTACCCATACTATGTGAGAGAAAAAGTCTTATAGTTTGAAAATTGGGATAAAATGGAATTGGGAACGGAGAAAGCCAACTAGTACCTCTTTTCTGCTTTCTTGCCACTTTGGTGTGAGCTTCTCTGCTTCACACTACAGTCTCTACGATGATGGGCTGAAACCCTTGAAACTGCGAGCTACAATAAATCTTCAATTCTTTAAGAGATTTTTTTCTAAGTATTTTGTCACAATACATACAGAAAAAAAAGGAGTACATCTCTCTTAATACCATGCTCTGATTATATCATTTCCAATTTGTAGCTTTCCAACCAACATTTAGGTAAGTCTAGAACACAATATTGTTTTACAACACTAGCCACCTCTTCATTTTTAAAAAATGAGCCATTTAAATATATGCCCACGAGAATGTCTTCCTTTATGACTTTTTCTAAGGAATGTGCTGGGGTTGGACTATCCTGCCATAATTATCCACTTTTGAGTGATACTTCTACACTTCACAAAATCATTTAAGTCAGGCCTACTTTATTTTTCTAGTGGCCACTTGGTCACAGGAAATATCTGTTGTGTAATAATTTTCTCTGAATTAAAACATTCCACTCTGGAAAGACACTACTTAAGATTCAGGAAGTAAACAAACTTGTAAAGTTCAGGAAATAACAACTCACAAATCTTAGAAAGTCCTTGAAACTTACAATATTCACAAGTACAAGCCTCTAAAGTTATATGGAATTTCTTCTAAAAATTCAAAATAGTAGTTATAAGAGACCAGATCTTGGGTTCAGACTTCATCTTAGAGAACCTGACCTTAGGTTGAACTCCTTAGCACAAGTTTCCAAGTTACTCCCCAACAAATCTGAGTCTAGTATCAGTTTTCAAGTTATGCCCTCCAAAACTTGAGACTCCTAGTTACAAGCCTGCCCCTGGCACTTCACTTCTTAACAACCAACAATCAGTAGAAAAGCAGCAGTTAAGTTTATGGTTTGGTTTCCAGCACCAGTCAATTATTTTAAAGGGTAACAAAATTCCTTAATACCCACCCCCAATAAGATGTGGGCCAGGCTAGAATCCCCCATGCTTTTTGCCATTTTCTATAAAACCTTGTCCTGCTGAGAGCTGGGGCTTTGCCCTCTAGTCCTGCTGTGTCAAGGATGGCCTATGGAGTGTGTGGCCCAAGCTAGCTTGAATAAAGAAACCCTACTGTGATTGCATCCAAGTCAGCTCTTTGGTAGTCTTTTGGGGTTTTCGAACACTAATAGGAACAACAGTTATATAGTTATATATTTAAAAAAAAAAAAAAAAAACTTTTACTTTTGCTCTATGGTGTTTCTCTTAAAAAGCCATGATGGCATTGTTGTTGCTGCTGCTGTTTAAATAAATGCTAATTTTTAAATTACTAACCCATGTTATCATTAATTTTTATATTATAAACTAATAGTTTAAAGGTCAAATATAGAGTTATTAAATTACATGTTAAGTTGTGGAAAATACATGATTCAAGTTGATGGTTTAGGTCTGTGATGCACCTTTCTTCCCTAACCACTAAAGATACTGCAAAAAATTTAAATGAATAAATAAAGCCAATTGTTTTCATCTTGACATATCCCACTTTACAACCATCTGGACCTTTCTGATAAAAATGAAAGGGTTGGGACATAAAGGAGTTATAGCAGGTGGGTGTGAACTCCCTTTCCTTTCTCTGCAAACACTTTATTTTTTAGATTGGTTCCAAGATGAATAAAAATGTAATGAGACTCATTGATTATTTTATAATTCTCCAACATATAAAACAAGTTTCTATTCCAAAGGAACATGTGTATTCTCAGGCTATCAGTGCCCCTGCCAATCATGTGCCATGCTTCCTTGTGAGCAATGTGAGTCTAACAAAGTTCAATACAATGTGGAACACCAAAATTCTGTGGTTCTGGGATATTTGTAAAGCAATACAAAATGGGCCAAAGGAGATGAGTATTGTGCATACTTTTTTTTCCATGCTCCAATGACACATCAGAATTCTCTAAGAACTCACAAAATTAAAACAAAACTATTAAGAAGATGAAGGCAGGAAACATCAGGGAATCAAATCAAATGAGAAGACCTTGAGGGATGAGCTTCTATGACAGCAGTCTCCTGTCCCTGATTTATGGGAGCTGGAACTAACATCTGGAGATGCTTTCCACTCACTCTCCACAAAAACTAAAGTTAAGTGCAAACCGTAATTACAATTATGCCTTTAACAACTGAGAACTAAGAGTTGACCAAAACCGAATGTGGTGGTACTGTAATCCCAGTGTTCAGAGGGTAGAGGTGGGAGAATATCAAGTTCTAGGCCAGCCTGTGCTGCACAGAAACACAGAAACACACACACACACACACACACACACAGTGAGAGAGGGAGAGAGAGAGAGAGAGAGAGAGAGAGAGAGAGAGAGAGAGAGAGAGAGAGAACTTATGAAAAATTTTATGACCCCTAGACCTGAGCAAAAGAATGCAGGTTCACTAGTTCCACCAAGAATGTGGAACTAGATATAAGATTTTAGGCCTTCACTGCCCCGGGATACATTCCAGGAGGGGTACATTATCCCTGAGTCAGAGGACACCCCTCTGCCCCTGCGTGGGTTACGAGTCTCAGCCTCAGTCAACTGACCCCGAAATATACCTCTTGCTGTTGCATCAAGAATGGTGTCTTGTGAGTTATTGGGTGGCCATGAATTTCTGAGGCTTGAGGGAGATCCTCCCTTCATGGGGGGGTCTTATAAGAGAGAGACAGAGACAGAGAGTTTTCTATCCACAAGCAATAAATGAAAGAAAATATAGAGCCTGGGTGACATTTTTATCATTTATAAAACTAATTTAAATGCTAATTAATAAATAAATAGAAAGTTAAAGTATGAGAACATGGGTTCATAAATTCATTGAAATAAGAAAAATTAGGTAAAAGAAGAAGTTGGAAAAAACATGGAAAAGTGTAGGAATCAAGCAGTGTCTACATAAAAAATTAGCCTTGAATTTCACAGTAACCCAAATTAACATTATGAGCAGAAATTATCTCCCAGGAAGAAGACACATAAGTGGGAGGTGGAGGGGAATGAGAAAGGTGAATGGGACTAACAATGATGATAGTTTAATATATACTTGTATAGAAGTGTCGAGAGAGAGAGAGAGAGAGAGAGAGAGAGAGAGAGAGAGAGAGAGAGAGAGAGAGAGAAAATAAAGAAAGAAAGAGAGAAAAGAGTTAGAGGGCTGCTGGGATGGTATTGTTGGTAAAGATGCTTGCTGAACAACCATGATGATACCACTATAGATACACAAATAAAATGTAAAATTGAGAAACAAACTGAATTACAAAATAGCCCTTGCTAACAATTTACTGTTCCATGAAAATGCTATTTTGAAAAATAGGGGTAATAGAGAACAAAAGACCCGAATGGTAATTGTCTCTAGTGATATGGCTGGAAATTAAAGGAAGTGAATACTCCAATGTCAATCATTCTCAAAAGTATGTAGAAAATCCTTTAGAATTGAAATAAGTCAACTCATAAAATGAGGTCATATGGAACATTTTGCTCTGGGAAGCATGCACACAGAAGTAAACACTAAGAGTAAGTAAGTAATCAAGATGATGATGATGATAACAACATTGTCAAAATGAAAATGTTCAGCCCTATAAAGGATAGTTATTGGATAGTTATACATAGAATACCATACAAATTAGGAAACAAGTGTCTTATGTTCACTTACCAACAATTCCAGTAACTGTAGCAGGGCTGGACACAGAGGAACAGCTAATACAGTTCTGAAGTGGGATAGCTATCGAGCTGAGAATAGCCAACTTCCAGACAATGCAGTAATCAATAATCAACAAAAGAACAGATAAATAGGACATGCAGCATGCTGGAGTATATGAAATAGTGGGCTGTGGAATAGAGGCAAATAAAACACTCACCCAGTCTTAAACAAAGACAAAAGAAATCCCATAGTGGATGGATAGGTTTTTTTTTTTTTTTTAAAAAACATGTTTCTAAAATAACTAGCCACCTATACAAATAAATAAGCAAATTACTTTTACATAATTTCAATATAGTTTTTAAACAAGTAATTCATAATTAAAATTTTAAATAAATATGGACATATCCGAGCTGTATCTGAGGATTTATGTCATGCTAACCAGGAAAAGATAACAGGATTCCTTTAAGTTTAGCACTAGCCTCAGAATGGAACTAAGAGTTTTAACTCTCCAGCTTGTTTCAAATTACTCTAAAGTTAGTTCTTAGAACTTCCTATGCTCAAAGGTTCCAAATGAAGCAGTGCCATCCCTGGAATAAAAATGAAAGCCAAAGCTCTCAGAAGCCTTATTTTTTAAGGAAGGGATATTTCTGCCTAGCATTTTCAGTTGTTTAAATGGAAGTGGATCTGACATTGATCACTCCTGCATGGGCTTTACTCAAGGAAGCGCATAAAGAATCTAGATTTTCTACTTCCTGGAATGTGGCATCAGATATGTTTATTACTGTTAAAATTCCAAAAAGTGTTATGGTTGGAAATACATAGCACAGCAAAGGTCACTGCACCCACACTCATGGCCATGCATACTCTACGATGAAGGGAAGGTCCCATGCTGTGAGTGCCACAAGGAACAGACTGACAAAAAGTTGTCCAATCCCATATGGAAATTATGAATGCCTTGGAAGGACCTAAGAAATGGCTCAGTTAAACTGCACTGAATCTCTAGAACTAAGTTAAAGGAAAAAGAGGCCCAGTTTGGTGGTGTACACTTATCAACTTAGAGTTGGGAAAGTAGAGTCAACATCCCGTAGACTCACTAGACTTCATCTAGACTACTTGCAGTTTCTAGCCAGAGAGATGGTGAGACACTGAGAGAGTGACTCTACAGATGCAAACTGGAGAATGTCTGAGAGCTGACAGTAGAGGTTACCCTCGATCCTTCCCAAGCTCACAAACACATTACAAGAATACCTGAGGAAAATGAGCAAGTCATAATAAAGCAGAGCCATTGATTGATGCTCCGATCTGACATCTGTGTTTGATCTCCTTTAACCTACAGCCCTTTGACAGTTCCAGAGCCATCCTGAAGAGAAAGTGATGCAGAAAGAAGCTAGCTATTTCCCACCTGATATATTATCAGATATTCCACATAAGCACATGAGTTAGCACAACTCACATACACACATAGCACAACTCACAGTTAGAAGCATCTCTTCCTTTCTCATTATTGACCTTACTTCTCTGCTGTTAAAAACAAGTGTAAATCAGAGAGCTTAATATTTAATATTATATAGTGCTTTCACTTTGTAAAGCAATTCTATATATCTGTGATCACATGGACTTGAGTCCCACATGGAGGGGTCTGATTATACATTATTTCTTGGATGTACCAACAGCAGTTTAACACAGGCAGATTGGTAGATGGTATGGACACTTTCCTAGGCCAACACATTTCCTCTTCAGTTTTCCACAATTGATATTTGTATTGGAAAATGTTCTTTGTTCCAGTGACCTCCGAGAACACAGTGAATTTGAAATAGAGCCTTATCTAATTTCATAACTAGCAGGTTGAGTATAAAATAATATACCATCATCAGTGGCAGTAAACCTCTATTGTCATTTATTTACCATGCTCATCTATCACCAACGAAAGGGAAATCAGAACCAAGAACTCAGAAAACGATTTCTGCTTCAGCAAAGTCCTAATTAAAACCTTGTGGAAGTGATAATATTTGTTCATCAGACAACAAACACTAAAAGAATATCCCATCATGTATTCAGGCACACAGGGCAGCCTCTGTCTGGTTTTCATTCTACTTAGGGCAGCTCACATTATTCAGTAAACACAGAGTCTGCAAGGGGGCAGCAGAATGTAATGCTTTATTCCCATGGGATTCTTGGCCATTGTGAAAGTTTCTGTGTGTTCAGACAATTAACCTAATATTAAAGCCTCACAGGAGCCATGTTGTATTACATACCAAAGCAAAAATTTGTCTGAGGTTCTCATGTTAATTCATATTACAGAATCCCATAGGTTAAAGCTAAATCTCCAGACATAAAATGAAAGGCCGATCTGTTGGGTTGTGGTTGTTTAAATCATTTGTTTCCTAATTTTGTCTTTTGCATCTTCCCCAATGTTCCTTGCTCTCTTGGACCATTTGTGCAAAGTACATGGCTTGCATGAGCAAACTAAGATACTAGAAAGATGTTTCTCAAGGGCACTTGAGCCAGTCCTGCAGAGAACTAAGGGTTGGGAGCTTATTTTCCAAAGTTTATAAAGTAACTCTTCAGATGTACCTTTGTGAGTAAGTAGTTTTCACCTATTTAAATGAGTTGTTTATTTTGACTTCAGTGCTCTTCTCTGAGTCAAAAAAAAAAAAATCTTTTCAGAAAATGATTTTTAGTTCAAGACAGAAAATGAAGTAACCCTGAAGAGCCTTAGAAAACACAAAACCAATGAAACACGAGAGGGATTAACCAGAACAGAGTTCTGAAGGCAAAAACACAGATGGGTAGGGTAACTGGAAAACTCAAGAAAGAGGAACCCTGAGTTTCTGTGGTAGCAATTGTGTAACAATAGAATCTAAACACCGAATCATAGAATGATTCATAATCAACAGCTGTGGAGGCGATATCATGACCAAATGAAGAAGCTAGCTCAGAGGCCACCATGAGAACAGTCGGACCCTTCGGCGTACACATTTCCTGTGTCCCTGGGAGGCTGCCCATGATCTACTGAGGCACTGAGGTCTTATCTCCAGAGAGGAAGGAAGTGAATCCCTAGACCAGTTATGCCTTTTGCTTTTAGTTTTTGTTTTCGGTGCTGTGATTTATTTTGTTCTCTTAAACACATTGCTAGAATCATCTATTTTGGTGCCAGTGTTCTATTGGGAGGAGAGCTCAGCTGATATGTTTTTCTTTCTGATGCACTTAACTATGTTGTCTGGGCTGGAGGCCCTGAAGATTGAATGGCCTGTATATTTGTAATGTATGTCTTACTCAGTTGCCTGGAGATTCAGCCTGAGTGGGTGGACTAGCTAGGGTCTGACTAAGCATTACTCTGCCCACATAGCCACTGCATATAGCTAATTTGACATCGTCAAATTTTAGGGTTCTAGAAAGTATGAAAAGTGTTAAGGACTGACCATCAGTGGAAAGAGCAGGTCTTCATGAGAACAGAGGAATACAAAATAGAGTAAGTAAGTAAATAAATAAATAAATAAATAAATAAACAAAATAAAAGCAAATGGGAAATATATAAACAACAGTGAGTGAAGGAAATCTCAATATTATTAACACTATGGAAGAAGGGGGTCTAGGTTACTTTTATCTTACCATGACAAAATAACATGACCAAGACAAATTATAGAAGAGTGAGTCTTGAGGATACTTACAGTTTCAGAGGGTGTGTCCATGACCATCATGGCAAGGAGCATGGCAGCAGGCAGGTAGGCATAGCACTAGTCGTGCTGGCACCTTGTATGCTTATATATAAGTAGGAGGTAGAGTGAGCTAAGAACAACTAGGACTTTTGTAACCGCAAAGCCCAGGATATGTAGCACACTTCCGCCAACAAGGCCATGCACCCTAATCCTTCTCAAGCAGTCTACCAACTGGGGACCAAATATTCAAATAAATGAGCCAATGGGGGCCATTCTCATTCAAACTAGCACAGTGTGACTGGAGTAAGACTAAGAAACAAAACCAGAATAATATAAAATTCACTATACCCATTGAAAAAGAAACACATAGAAATTATATACATCTTAATTAGTGTGTGGGTGGGAAGGGTACTAAAATATGACAAATGAGAATAATGGAATATAAATAAACATAAAGAGAAAAATGTTAGTGAAATAGAAGTTCATTTCTATATCTCTGCGATGTTCTAGAAAGGACAAAAACATACAGGCAAAAAGTGGGTAGTACATTTTTCAAGGAAACCATTCAAATACATTTCCCAGAACTAAAACCAGGATTTGTCCTCAAAGGGCATTGACTGTGTGATTGTGACTTCCAGTAGATGCGGAAGAAGGCAGTTGTGCTGTGGGGGAGAGGAGGGTGAATAAAGAGGACAAACATATCCATTGTGCAAGAAAGAAAATATAATGTACAGAATTTCAGCAGTTACAGCAGTACATGCACCGAATAGCAATTGAAATAAAAATTGTAACTAATTAGAGAGGATTATGTGGGTGGTAAGTGGAAATGGGAGAGCACTAAAGCATACTTTTTAGAGTGAAAAGTGAACAGATAATGCCTACAATTAAGAAAATGATAGAAATGTAATGTTTATGAGTATAAATCAACTCCTGAAAAATGCTGTTATTTTTGACTTAAGTCTTGTAAGCTACTTTACAACCTAATATATATTATATATAATATATATTATATAATACATTTATATTATATAATATATATTATATTATTATATATTATATATAATATATTATATTGTATAATCTCTCTCTCTCTCTCACTCTCTGTGTGTGTGCATATGTGTGCTTGGGGAGAAATTGGTGAGAAATGGCTTAGCAGGTAAAGGAGTCTAACACCAAGCCTGGTAACCAGTGTTTGATCCCCCATTGAGAGAATTAACACCTGAAAACTATCCTCTCACCTCTACACGCATGAGGTAGGCACACATACATATGAACATATGCACTCACACCATTAATATGTCGATTAAAATGCTTGAAACAAAGAGTTTAAAGAGAGAAAAAATGGACTAATGAACTCCTACAGAGATTACTCTGTAAAAAGTTTCTCGAGGCCAGTGTATCTCAAAGCACAATATGACTGGGAAATTCCTAAGATTTTTATAAAAGTACAAACTGAAATGAAACTTCATATTGTCTATTGACCATACTCCCTTGTAGAACCTAACTCTGTTGATTTTTTATACATTTTGAACACTCATGATTTAGATAAACATTTTAAAATTCAATATACATATTTGAGTCACATGATAAATGATTTAAAATATATGTGGAGGGAAGATAATTGATTAAAAAAAAAAACAGAAAACAAGGCCAATTCCCTATTAAAGAGTTTTTATAAGCATGACTTGGGAATCTCAAACTGCTACTCTCAGAGTACCACAAGCCCCCAACTTTAAAACACTGAAGAAAGAAATCAAAGAAGATTTCAAATGATACTCCAAGCTCCTGGATAAGCAGAGGTAATATTTGACAAAGGCTATATTATCAAATACAATAAACAGATATAATTCACATCAATATTTCAATAATATTCTTAACAGAACTAGAAAAAATCAAACTGAAACTTCATATAAAAACACACACACAAAAAAAAAAAACCGCACACAGCTCACGGACTTTTAAGCAGAAAGCACACTGCTGGAAGAAGAACAATACCTGACCTCAAATTAATCTCTGCAATGGTAGTGATGAAAACTGCATGCTACTATCATTGGAGCAGCCATTAGACTAATGGAAAAGAGTGGAGAACCCAGAAATAGACAAGCCAGCTATGGCCAGCTAAGTTTTGACAAAAGCATAAAAAGTTAAGCTAGGAAAAAGCATATTCAACAAATGGTGTTATCAAACTGGATATCAACTGCAGAAGAACAGAATTTAATCTGCATCTTGAATGGTGCACTGAAATCAATAAATAAAATGGATCAAAAATCTTAATATTGAAATTCTGAGAGTGTCAGGGAAAACATTTCAAGTTATAGGTATTTGTGTAAGAACTTTCTGAACAATGTTCCTTCCAGTGTACACAATAGTCCCAAGATCAGCAAACAGAACAGTATAAAATAAACAGATTTTACCCAGAACAAACAACTATTTACAAAGTTAACAGGCAGCCCAGAGAATGTTGAGAGTGTGAATCTTTGTAGCTATACCTCAGGAAAGGCATGACAATTTAGAACAGATTAAAAGAACTGCAAAAAGAAAAGTATACAAAAAATAAACAACAATAAATAGACTAAAGAAATGGATAATAATTCTCAAATGAAGAAAAACAAATAATCCAATAATTTAAAGAAGTTTTCTACATTCTTAACCATGAGAGAAATGCAAATTAAAACTATGTTGAGATTCCTCTGTCTCCTTCAAAATGGTTAGGATCAAACAGACAGTGACAAAAAATGGTGGCAAAGATGAGGAGAGAGAAGAGATCTCATTACTGCAGCTGAGCGGGGTACAGCCATTATGAAGATCTGTTCCACAAAAATTAAAAATAGAATAACTATACATACCAGCTGTATACTTGGGGGTTTCTATCCAAATGACTCTGTACCCTACCATAGAGACACCCATGGTTACTGCTGTAGTACTCCCAATAGCAAAAAAAAAAAAAAAAAAAAAGTCTATATGCCTGGCCCAAGAGTAAATAACATGACATAGTACAATGAAATTTTACTCAACTGTAAATGCAAATAAATTTGTGAAAATTTTAGAAAAATTGATGGATTTTGAGAGTATTATATTGTGAAGTGTCTCAAACTCAGTAAGATAAAAATCCACATTCTCTTCAATACACAGATCCTAAATGCCAGTGTTTTGTAAGTGTGCAAATAAGGATGAGAGTGAATGCAGACCAACAATCTAAATAGAAGGTCAGAGCAGAATAGAGAAACAGAGAACATGTGGATGTGGAGGTGAAGGCAAAGGATGCATGGGATATGAAAGTGAGAAGAAGGTTACTGGCCACCTGAAGGTGAGGAATGGAGATGGAGAAGATAATTTTAAGAAAGTAATTTTGTCCAGTAGCCTGGTCTACAGAGAAAGTTTCAGGATAGCCAGAGCTGTACAGAGAAACTCTGTCTTGAAAGTAAAATATCAATCAATCAATAAATAAATGCATAAATTTATAATACATAAAATAAAAATTTTGTTTGAAAAGTGCTATATTGAAACCTAATTTTTGTATACTGATTGTAATAATCATAATAACTTGTAAAAGGAACGCAGCTACCTGACACCACAGAGCTGGACCAGTATCCTAATACCTACCCATTGCACCAGGGCTGCCCTCATTAATGTGAACCAGACTTACACAGGCCCTAACTGTATGGCAGAGGTTACACACATGGAAATCAATACACAGCCTCTCATATTAACCCTCCAGATCTGTACAGTAATAGATCTAGGTGCTCCTCATGCCATGGCACAAATTACTTGCCAGGAGGCAACTATAAGCATACTTCTTCCAAACAGAGGTTTATACAGCCCACCACCTTATTCTGTAAGCTGTACTCTATTTCGTGTCCAGACTGTTATTCTTTGAAGTGCACTGAATAGACTATTTGTTCTACTCTAGCCTAAAGTGTGAATCCATTTTCATTCTAGCAATTCTGTCTTTTCCACTGAAGGGACAGATAGTGAGCCTAAATCAGTGTGCAAGTAAAGGGGGGCAGTAGATGCTTGTAATAGAAATTGCCAAAGTGAGTTTCTCAGATCAAGAATCCCAAGTTCAAAGAACAAGCAAAGCAGCAAACACAGTTCTGTGAACACTCCCATGATCACTGTTTCTAAGGGCTTATCAGGATGACCAAAATATCTGAGCCAACTTCCCTGTCCTAGCCCAAAGTCATTTTCATGTCTGAAGCCTACTTCTTTGTTCTAGCCTAAGATTTAGATTTCTGCCTGAAATTACTTCTTTGTTCTAGCCTAAGATTTAGATTCCTGCTTGATATTACTTCTTTGTTCTATTTGTGTTTATTGTCTTGCTCATGCCTTGACTATTTGCATCTATTGTATTGCTAGACCCTCAACTTAGAACTGACCTTAATACATACATATAATTAAAATGGTATAAAAGCAAAAAGGAAGATGGGGTGGGATAGGGGTTTTCTAGGGAGGGAAAATGGGGAAAGAGGATGACATCTGAAATGTAAATAAATAAAATATCCAATAAAAAGAAATAAAAAAAGAATCCCAAGTTCATCCTTGACTATATACCAGTTGGGAGATCAGGCTGGCTACATAAGCTTCAAAACCCAAAGACACAATAAAATATGCAGGTAAGAACTATAATATTTCAATAAATTATAAGTTCAGACTCTCCAAATGATGTGACCCTCTTATAAGCCAGGCACTAATCTGTTTCTACCACTTTATTTCTTCCAGTGATTCCAATGATTCCCAAGTGAACCCAAGCAAACAAATTCATCAGTCCAATAGTTAAATGTCCATTGATCATCATTTATGCAAGTGTATATGAAAATGCAATCTCTGGGTTGATAGTCATGAGTTAGTCATAGAATATGTCTAAATGGAATTGAGATAACTAACTTGAGAGAAGGTACTGAGAAAAAGTCATAGATCAAATCCAGGCTACCAGAACAAAATATGAGAAAAGAAAAAAATAATTTAGTTTAGTTCTTCTTGAACTTAAGACTTTCATCAATGCCAAAATCATTGTGCCTGTGCTTTATAGTGGAATCTTCGAGCTTCTGAGCTTGTTTATTTATGAATTAGATTTCAAAGTTAACTCAGAAACGCTGCAAGCTGTCTGTTAGCTGCATCCACTTTGGAGATGGGGTTGTCATATACTTGGCACGTACATCAAGGGAGATTGTATGTTTATTTTGATTCCTTATTTCTGATCATAATTGTTGAATATCCTAAAATAATTTGAAAATGCCACTAAGCTTAAAGAGTAATAGAAATGAGTGTTTTATCCAAGCATGTCTGGTTTTTTGCTGTATTGCCTCTCCTTTGCTCTGATCTGTAACAGGAAAGGTACTCTAGTGGTTGTCTCACTGGGTCTTGTCCGGCCACAACCTTCCCAGAATGATTGGTTCTGTTGCCATGAACAGAGGCAGACAGTGTAGGGCCTGAGAGAGGATGATCACACACATGTCAAATAGCAATAAGAAAACTATTTGTCATGAGGTCTATGCCTACATATCCTTGGTGCTTGCAAAGGGAGGATGTTTTCTTCTGGAGCCTTGAGGTTTCTCGATTCCTTCCGCCCTATCTGCTTGTTCTCTCTGCCTTCTTCTCTCTACTGCACAGCTCCAGGTCATCCAAACAAAAGGGGGAAAAATGCTTCTCAGGCAAAATATTCCTGAGAATATTTTATGCAGCATTTCAGTAACTTGCAGATTCTGTCTTTGAGATTTATAGTCAGAGCTGTTTCTGAAGTGAGTATTCGATGAAATTGGCTTGGAAAAGGGCCCTTGGAATAATAGAGTTCTGTGATCTAGGAAGGAAGTCTCCAGTGAATTATTGACTGATATAGATGAATAATCTCATCATGCATGTACACACTTTTATTTTACACACTCAAAGGCACAGATAGAGCTTCATATGTCAGAATAAATTTTTATGACTTTCTCTCCTGTAAATATTATATCTAAATCATAATACATTCTTTGAGAACTATTTTAATGCATATAAAATACCCCACATCCTGGTCTATGACCTGCTTAGCTGGTTGACAGGCAGTAAAGTCATGCAGTGAGCAAGGGCAGGGTCTGTATTCAGATACTGTGTGCCAAGATTCTAGATCTGTCACACACTTATGTAACCTTGCGAAGGCATGCCATGCTTCCATGCTTGCTCTCTAAAGATATTTCTCTGCAACATTAAGAATGTTAACATTTCAATAAGCTTATCATACAAAATAATTAAAGGGTATGAAAGACACACTAAGCACCAGGAAGAACCTACTGCTGTTATTCTGTTAAGTGGGCATAGAATTAAACCAAATCCACTGGCTTTAAATGTGAAACAAACACACAGTAATAAAAAATGTTACAGCACAGATACCTCTATGTCAAATGCAGTCCTGATTCAACAGGTAGGTCATGTTGGAGTTGAGTCACTTGTAAGACCCAAATGCCCATGGATCTGTTCAGAACAATCAATATCAGGTAAGGAATGCAGGATTCTTCACTCACTGGATTTTTTTTTTTTTTACACATCATCTATAGTTTTTGAAGATAGATATCAGATAAAGATCTATGAGTAACATCACAGATTAGTCATCAACTCAGTGTAACCCAAGGAAAGATAAAAGTTAGTATATAAAGGCAGTTTTCACCCCTCAATTCCAGAGACTGCTATACAAATACACAATCCATGGGAAGATGAAGCCACACACCCCTACCAGAAAAATTCAACAGAGGCTGTAATACTTTTTTAATTTTATTTCCCATTTTACTTTTATATTTTATTTATACATTTATACTCTTATTTATTTAACTTAATTTTATGTGTATGAGTTTTTTGTCTTTATGTATGTAATTGTCACATGCATGCGGTACCCATAAAAACCAGAAAAGGGCATAGAATCCTCTAGAACTAGAATTACAGAGGGTTGTAAACTGTTGCGCATGTGCTGAGAGCCAAATCCAGGGCCTCTGCAAGAGAATCTCATTGGCTTAAGCATCTCTCCAGCCCCTATTTATACTTTTGAGCTCTAACTGTTCATTGATATTATCTGTTATCACACTTAGACAGTTTTTCAGACCTCACTATATATTAAAAGATAAAAGTGAAGAATCTCACGACGGCATGAAATCCCAAATATCGATATCTTTGATTTGTAGGGTGCTGCATGATTATATCACACACCCATTCATGACAGTTATTCAACCAGCTTCACGGATGAGCACAAGTCCACCAGCCTCCTCTAGGCAGCTTGACAGAACAGTCCACACTCACCATTCACAATGTCCATTGGCCATCACATGGTGATTTGGGCTTTTCAGGGCACAAAACTTGCTGTTTTGACGCACACTGAAGCTGAACAAAGATTTCAAAATCATAAACATGGTTTAAAGAGCACAAAAAGGATTACATCTTCAGATGGTTCTAATGCTTAAGTAACGTTAGCTTTGTAAACTTCCTTCTGACCACATCTTCTTTCTGTGTGATCTTCTGCTTTCTCTCCAGTTGATAAATATGACAAACATGTTTCAGTCTAAAACTTACTCAGTTTCACTGATGTAATTATTCATAATGGCATGAACCACCATTTAAACTGTCTCTCTTTTATGCCTATGCTGTCTGGATAACTTACGGTATACAGATATAATTTTAAGTAAAGATATTACTAACACAATAACAAAAATTTATGACAAAATGCTTTACAAATTGTAATATACCTTATAAATATAAACTATTTAACTGCAAGATAATTAATTCTGCAATTTGTTCAGCAAAATCTTTACCTTGATCTTTCAAATGACACTTTTATATACAAAGAGAAGGTTAAATTTTACAAGTTCAGTACAATTCATAGAAACAATTTCCTGAGTTATACAGTATTTTATGTGCTTTTACATATTTATATAAACCATTAAAAATAAATAACACTGAAAAATTAAGCGAATGATATTTATTGTGTGTATATTTCTATTTCTCCAGTTATATGGATGAAATTTTTATTTTTATGGAAATTGGTTGCATGAAACTCAAGTAAAAATATGTAAATGTGGCAGATATATATCCCTAAGCAGAAACTAATGTCTGAAAGAAAATCTAACCGAATGATAAGATTTCTTTTGCCTTCTAATAGTTGCTCATTTATGTCACTCAGAAAGAGTTTCATTTTGTTGTAAATTATGCTCCTGCTGGATGTTTTGAGGTTTATTTTTTTCTTTATCAAAAAAGACTCATGTGTCTGAAGGCAGAGATAACTTAAATTTTACAAATTTTCTTAAAAGCAGTCTTCTCTATTTGGCAATCCACCTCAGTGCATGATGACTTAAAATGGGGGATTAATCTTCACAAAAACAGTAAAATAACTTATGACTAGAACCTTGATGGTATCTGTGGGGAGACAATATTGCCCTGTTCAGAAGGCCATCTGTTTTCCCTTGGGAAGTGAAATAAGAGGTCTTGATCATATTGAAAATCCAGGTTTATAAGTGAGAAAGCAGGTATTCAGGGAAACCATTCCTTTACTTCATCATTGAACTCAATGCTGTCTTCTTGACAAGATTTGTTTAGGAATTTGTTGTTCAATATCAGGGAGAAAAGGGTCCCCACTGTTTTCCTTTAAAATTTCCAGAAGTATGTGTTTTGATTCATTCATCTCCTGCACATAAAGTACTGAGTCATGTTTCTCTTTCAAGCTATAACGTTCTTAATAAACTCAGTGTTTAAAAACTATTACAGAGTCAGAACAACTGGAAGGTGAGAGCATCAGCAGCTATTGTAACAACTTGTTTAGAGTAAAAATAAATCCTGAAAAATGTCACATTTATTTGTCATTCAACAACTATTCGCATATATCATAAAATGTATAAGCTCATGGTGAACACTATTTAACTTAAGGACACGCAAATCTTCAGTTTCAATATTAAATAGAGTACTATATGAAGATGAGAGTTTTATGGGATTCAGTTTGGCTCCTGAAGTGCAAGCAAAATTGGTCATCTGTCCTGCAACCCGCTATCTGCTTTAGAATTAAATGGAAAGGCATATTGCAGATATTAGAAGATGGTGTTTCTTTTCTCATCTTCTATTAGTGATAAATGTATTTACAACAGCATCTCACATGTTGAATTTCCAAATACTGAAGCTATACTCAAAGGTTGGGGGTGAACTTTCATTCCACCCCAATACTGTCCGGCATCCTAAGAAGAGACTCCATTCACTGCACTAGACACATGGAGGAGAAGGAAGGGGCAGAAGGAACAGCTCGAGCCAATAAACTTTTGAGAAAAGGGCACACATTTTATATTAGTTCTGAAAATGAGGCAATATTAGCTTGACAGTCACATAAACAGAGTCTGAGTGACTTTAACATCACCCCTAGGTAGAAGATTAATTCACTTTTGAAAAAAATCTTCAATAAAGTTTTTAGAAAAGGAAAAATGATAATAAAAAATTGATGGTCATCATATACAAGTGACTAATAAAAGCCCTCTCATATGTTTCAGGTGTCTATAAACAGTGGCATCAGATGGAATTTATCTAACCATAGCAATCTGATTCCAGTATCACAGGTTATTTAAATATGTACACAATTTTGTAAACAAATTCTTGTGTGATTATCTGCCCGATAAGGTGTAAAATGCCACATATAATTACACTTACTATACCCAAAATTTTATGTTGAGAAACATCTCCATTGAAAAGTGACATAAAAAAAATCTCAGGACCCTTCTCTCCTTTAAAAAAGCTCTTTGTATTATGGGAGAAATAATATTTCTAATTTGCTTATGTGAAATTTTATCTCTATATCAAATCATTTATACTTTTTTTTTTTACTTATTTCTGTTTGCTGCATGAGTTTTAAAATTTGGCTATGAGATTTTACAAAAATTAAGAAATGTAAGTAAAGGTCAGTCATACGGTTCTATTTCATAGAATTTAATAAAATTTAAATTTCTAGAGACCCTTTTATGTAGTTTAAATGGCTGTAAATATCCATTCTAGTCTACATTATTTTAGAGTCCAGTCAGGCAATTTTATACATTCTTAGATGATTCATCATTCTTATCCAAAGTACCTTTTTATACATATATTATAAAATACAATAAATTTGAGAATGTGCCCAATTATGTTTAGTTTTATAACACTAACATAACAAAAATAGTTTAGGTTAGTGTATTTAAAGATAACTTATTCACAACTAGATTACTCAATAACAAACTGAGGTACTATACACTATTAATAGTTACACAAATATGAATTACCTGATATAATTTTATCAGCCTTCCCTAGTTAAAATTGATCATTTCTATCATATTGCTAACAGTCTTACTATATAATTTATTAGATTAGATTATTTTGAGAGTTGATTTCATTTTTGTCATAATCTACCTAAAACTCAGATTAGTTATTTCTTATGAACAAAAGAACATTAGATATGTTTGGAAATTACCCATCTCATTATATATTCTAGCCATCTGTCCTTAGATTTTCCTGTTATTATCATAGTGCCATAAGGTCTTCTGTTCAAGAGATGAATGTCCCAGTGTCTACCTTCTCTTACTTGACTCAACTCTGTCATGATGGTCTTCATTTTGGTGAGAGGTAGTAAGTAGGCTTTGCTTTGAATATCCTGCAATGCCCTCTAATAGTCAAGTAAAGCTCTGTCCTCTATTATACTTTTTGTAAAAAGCCCTAGACAACCAGTTACTTTAATCTCTCTATAGCTGGCTGGTTCAGGCACATGGTATTAGCTAACTTCAGGAGTTACCCTCAGTTTTAGTTGGAAACTCAGAAACCCTCACCCTACATTCAGAACTTAAGCTTTCATGAGATGATTGCCTGAAAACATGAACTCTTTCTGCTGTTATTTTCCACAATTGTCCTTTAAGACAAGAATTTTCAGTAGCTATTTATTATAGATATAAAAAGAAAAAAACAGATAATAATCAATGAATGAGTAACCAAAACAAAAAGCAAACGAACAGCTGTAATACACCAGAGGTAAGAATACGACATAATACATACAAGATCTATGTCCCAGAATAGGAAAAGTAAATAGAGATGCCTTGGTAGACAACATTGAAGTGTTATTTTTCCTTCATCTTCACTTAGCAGGATTTTCTCAGTTCAAAGAGTAGAAACACACCAGGGAAAGAAAACTATGCCCAAACTTCAGGCTGAACTCAGACTCACTGGATATCCAATGGTGAACTTAAACTCCTGATCCTCCTACCTCCACCTCCAGAGTTCTAGGATTATAAGTGTGCATCACCGAACCAGAAAGATGTAGAAGAACATCACATTGATCCAAATGTCCTTCACTCTTTCCAGTATTCTTCAGGTACTATCCCAATTCAGAAGCACTCTAAAAATCCCCATGTGTGATGAAAAAAAACTATTTTGTCATGATACAGTCTACATCTCTGTGGGATATGATGAGAGACTCAGAGACCTGGTTCACGTACATGAACATATGTACACAAGTCCATAGAAACCAAATGTCTTGGCTATCCCTGGAGCTCAAATTACAGTTTTGAACTGATCAACATTGGGGCTGGAAACTAATCTTGGATTCCATGAAAAAAAGCAGCAAGTGCTCTTAACTGCTGGGCCATTTCTCTACACCCAGAACTCCAGCCCAATAATAATGTATGTATTTATATCAATTCAAGTCCTTATAACTTACTCTGCTAAAGTTTATATTATAACCTGTAAAATTTCATATTTTACATACACAAAGTAAACATATGGCTAAAGGTTACTTTGCTGGAAATATGTTTAACAAATTAATCATATTGAATTTATACAGCCACATACTTATAGAAACAAATAAATAGAATTTATAAATTCAGTGTGCACATTTTTAAAATGTTATGAAAGGTTCAGAATAAAGTGAATATCAAGCCAAATATGTCTTTCTTACACAATGGTACCAATGAGATTAGGTATATATGCTTGCATGTAAATGTTATTAGTGTGGTCTGTTTAGCCTGGTCTGAACAGGTAAGACTGGATGAATAATTTCCAAGTAACTATTTAACTTTCTGCTTTATACATAAATGTTCTTTATTTTCATTTCTACATCTATATTTTAAAAATAAAATAATGCATTGGCACTACAAAGCAATGTCCCTAATAAGCCAGCAAAGTCAATGTCTAAAAATACTAATAAACAGGTGTTATAAATGATTTTGAAGCATTTTAACGTTGAAAGCAAATCACAAAAAAAATTATCTTAGGTAATATTTGAAACTGTTGGCCCTTGATTCTCTTTTATAATAAAATATGCTGCTCTTTGTGTAATCAGCCTGGTCCATTGACTACCCAGCACTAAAAGCGAAGGCTTTTTGAAGATGCCTCTCTGTCCCCAGTAGTATATCATATGCCTTGCCTTGTCTAGCTATGTCAGTAGTTCCCAGTCCATGGCCTATCATGTCAGTAAACATGTTATAACTGCTAGTCTAGAAAAGGATCATTCTGAGACCCTGAGAAGAAAGCTCTCCTTCCCTATCCTCTTGCCAGTGCCGAGCAGGTTCCATGGCACTCAGCATGCCGTGTTTTAATACACAGCACTGATGTCACCCTATAGACAACTGAATTGATGATAGAAGAATAAACTGATCTATGAAATGTGTCTCCTAGAAGCTCACAAAACAGAGTATTAACTGTGGAACTTTTGTCATTTTATAAAAATATTGAGTTACTTAATTGAAAGTAGAGGCCCATTTTCCCTCTAGTTAAACATCCATCAGAAACTACATTCACAATAATAATAATAACAACAATAATAATAATAACAATAACTTGTTTACTGAGTATAACTAAGCAGTTCATTTAAACCCACAAGAAACTTATTGGAAGCACTTATGTTAATGCAGAGTGAGTAATCAGATTCCTGTAGATGTATGTTTAAATTCTGGTTATCTGGCCTGGATTATTTACTAGACTTCTATGATCTTTCATTACTTTGCCTATCAGTAAAACTATCAGCTTATCCTCCAAAACAAAGATTTTGTGAATATTTAACATAACACTTATAAAATAAAATTTAAATATGTAAAAACTAAAGGCAAAGTGAAACAAAGTATGTGTCTTATCGATAGCACTGGCTACATCTCTGTGTTCATGGGATCAGGCACGTTATTTTATATCTGTAACATCACATCCTGGTCAATACATCTTACTTAGGAAACATTTCATGCTTTAGATTTATATTGAAGATGCTTAACTTATACAACCATGTCAAGTTTAGAAAGAATTGTTCCAAGTGATCCTACACACTATAATTCTGCTACCTCAGTAGGTGTAATTAAAGAACCAGGAGAATTGTTGGAAAAATCTTGAACTAATTCAACATTATTCTTAGCAGTAGTATTGGCTGCTTGCCTGTTGATATTTCAGAACACTGTGTTATTTGTGAATTATTGGATAAAATAATTGAGCAATGATACAATTCTATTTTACATAGTCTAGTTTTATTATGTATGCAATCATAATTCATCATTCCTAACTCATGCTGAGGGAATAAGGGAGTGAAATTCAGAAAACTTGTTAGATTATTTTTTATTTTATAGTCTTAGGTTTTATTTATCTGTATCAATAAAATTCACAGTGACATATACAGAAATAGTTTTATGTTTGTAGGTATGTTTTCTTATTTTTTGAAAAATAGTTACAAGCACTGTGAAACCATAGAAACGAATTGTATGGCTTGACACACCAATTTGTAGTTGGATCTATGAAAGAAATAATTGTTAAGTTCATAAGAGTAAAAACTGTAGTCACCTTGGAGAACTATAAAATGTCAAACCAATTAACAATCTAAAATATTGGTAGATAATGAGGAAACATCTTACCTGTGTTTTCTATAAAAATTATTACCCTCAAAAGCCAAAAAAATGATGGTAATGAAAACCATAAAAATGTGTTTGTGGAATACATTGTTTGTAATGAGATTGTATTAGGCACTAAGACAAACAATTGCTGACATCACCTAATGAGAGTCAGCCAGACGTGGAATGCCTGTTGGAAGAATTTGCTCTTTTGCTGAGGCACTCAACCCTGAATGCAACCAAGCTTCCAAAGCTAACACTGCCTGACAGAAAATGTGCAGTAGAATGTAATGTCTGCAATCCAGAGCCTGGGAAACTCTAGGGAAGCATATCAACCACTCATAAGATAAAATGAATGAAGAAATGAAAAATATACAAGTGGTTGTGACAGCTATGAGTAATTAAAGCCCCTCACTACAAAATTTTATTTTCTTCTATTGTAAAAAATATATGCCAAAGGACATAATAATTTTCTCTGGAGTACTAATTAATGTGGCCAGCATGACTGCATTTCTTTGAAAACACAGTTTTTTCTTTTATGTTGTCCATAGAAGCATTGCATTACTTATGATAATTTATGCCTTTAATCTTTTAGTTAATAAACCCAGAGGCCATGGAATTTGAGCTGCTAAGAAGGGAGAAATAAACACAATATTATACATAAATTCCAGCAGTCAAGAATTTTATGCTCTGCTTTCTAAACCTCAGCAAGTCAGGATGTTTCAAGAAAACCACAAGCCCTGGTGTCTCTTTTTAACTATGAAGTTTTGTTATCATATATATAGATTGTAACTTTGAGTGATGAATCTATTGTTTACTTTTGGTTTATGCATTTTTAAAAAGGAATAATTAACCTCAGATTCAATTCATAACTCCCATTTCAAAACAGCACATTGTTTTTATAACGCTAGGGTCCTTGTAAATAATTCTTAAATTCTACCATTTGGGGGTAGATAAGTATACAAATTGACTTCCTGATCAACCATTCTCACAAATTCTATAGCTCTAAACTGATTGTGGTTTTTATTTTTTAACAAGTTATTTAATGAAAAACAAAATCCATTAACTATGGATCTTGGACTGTGCACTAAACTCTGAGAACTGACTATTCAAATCTAACTGAATCCTTCCCTTCCTCTCCACCCTCTCCTGCCCCAGTCTCTAGCAATGGTTATTTTCCCTTTCCTCCTGAGTAGGAGAGCTTCGAGATTCCAAGTATGATTGAGACAATGAGCTGGTTATCTCCTAAGTATGACATCCTCTGCAGGTACCCACAGTGTTACAAACGGCAGAATCTCTGCACTTCATAGCTCATAGAATATTAAAAGTTCTCATCACACACACACACACAAAAAATCAGTAGATGTAGCAACAAATATATTAATTGTCCTGAGCTGCTAAGTCCAGCATATATACAAATGTCAAAAACACCACTTAATGTAAATAACTATTTTCTATTGATTAAATATAAAATTTTAGGTATTCCATATAATGTATCTCTTAATAAGATTTTCTTCATCTCCACCAAGGAACACCATTAAATGTCCTCTGGCTGTAAAGCTCAGGTGCCTCCAGTCTCAGCGGAATAATTTCAGTGAGGATACTGGCTTGATTGTTGGGGGCTGACTTTTAGCAGAAAGCGGCTATCAGCTTTGCAGCCATCTTGAGCCATATACCCTGACATGAGACTTGGATTACAATAGCCTGCAACAGCTGAGCACACTCCGATAATCTTGGTTTAGATACCTTGAGATTAAAGGTGTGTGAGATTAAAGGTGTGTGATTTAAGAGTATGACTTGGAAGTATAGAGATCAGAGTTAGAGACAAGACCTAAGGGCATGATTAAAGGTGTAACTTAGAGGCGTGGCTTAGAAGTGAGACATATAAAAGGCAGAGACAGAATCAGACTATAGATCAGCTGAATCAGACACATCAGACATTAGGTAGAGTCTGCCCTCACCCTCGCTCTTGCTGAACTCCGACCCGCAGACCGGAGCGGCAGCTTCGGCCGGGATACAGTGGCTGCCCAAACGTGGGTTGGCCCAGGCCTCAACATTTTGCCTGGGCTGCAACGTTTTTGGCTGCCCCAACGTGGGGCTAGTGTGGACCCCAACATTATTTTGGTACCCAATGTGGGGCTAGTGTGGACCCTTACACTTGATAACTTCCAGGTTTTGACTCTGAGGCCTAGGTGTTTCAGAGGAAGGTAATCCTTTTCTGTTCTGATCAGGATGATACTGGTTTCTGGTTTTCTATTCTACAAGGGAATGGCAGCTCATGGTCATACACAGGCTGCTCTAACGTCATTCTTAATTCTGTCTGTGCCATTCAGATGTTTTACAAGGATCTGAAAATTTTTAATCTCCATTAGTAAAATCAGTAACATAGCATTTTTCCAAATGAACAGCAGGACAACTCTTTTGAACTCAATTCCAAAGATACTTCATTTAAACAAGTAAAACATCTTTACGTCATTTCCAAGGATAAACTTAAAACTCTCCTCTAAGACTCTTAGACAACGATAGTGGGACAAATCCTTTTAGATTGACTAAACCTTCACTGAGACCATTTTATCTTTTACAGAATGAAAAAAAAAATCAAGCATGATGAAAAAAAATCACCAGTTGTTTAAACTCACTAAATATCATCATTTTAGTAATTTCTAAATTCAATGTAAGTTACTGATAAAAATGATAATGGGGTTTAATAGAATTTTCCATCTTTCCATCTCAAATGTGACTGAAAAGCCACATAACTAGTAAGCACGTGAGTCATTGTTCATCATGTGCCTACAGCAGGCTGGCAGCACATGTGTTGAATGAATATGTGAATAAACATTATGGTGATTATTGCACTGTCTTGGGTTTTACACATAAGCACTCCCAGCCAACCACACTCTGAGATCTTGGGAAATGAGAAACCTGATTGGCAGAACAACACTTTGATCATATGGAGTTATACTTACTGAAGGATCAAATGCAACGAGCAAGCCTAACTCAAGGGAAGCTTCTTAGAGCTAGTCAGACCGTCTCATCTATGGAAACTGAGAGTTTTGATTTTCTGATTCTTCCACATAAAGAATTGCTGTGATTGCTCTACACGAATCTAATTCTTTTTTATTATTAATTTATTTATTCACTTTACATCCTCAATTCAGCCCCCGCTCCTGCAAGCCCTCCCTCATACAAATCCTCCCCACATTTCTACCTCCCCTTCTTCTCTGAGAAGGGCGAGCTCCCCCTATGGGTATCGCGCATGTGTGCATACACACACACACACACACACACACACACACAGAGAGAGAGAGAGAGAGAGAGAGAGAGAAAGAGAGAGAGAGAGAGAGAGAGAGAGAGAGAGAGAGAGAGAGAGAGAGAGAGAGAGAGAGGCTCATCAAGTCATCAAGTCACTGTAGGACTAGAGGCACATCCCCTCCCACTGAGGCCAAACAAGATTGTCCTGTTAGGGAAACAGGATCTATAGACAGGCAACAGATTCAGGGACAGCCCCCACTCCAGTTGCTGTGGGACCCGTATGAAGACCAAGCTGCACTTCTGCTACATATGTGCAGTGATGGGGGCTTAGGTCCAGCTTGTGCTCACTTTTGGTTGATGATTCAGTCTCTGGGAGCCCCCAAGGATCCAGGATAGTTGGCTGTTGGTCTTCCTGTGGAGTCAGTCCCTGTCTGCTTTGGGTTCCTCACTCTTTCTTCCCCCGATTCATCCACAAGACTACCTGATGCTCTGCATCTGTTTCCATTGGCTGCTGGGTAGAGCCACTCAGAGGACTATTATGCTAAGCTCCTGTCTGCAACCATTAACAGTATCATTAAAAGTGTCAGGGACTGATTGTTCCCTGGGGGATGGGTCTCAATTTAGGCCAGTCATTGGTTGGTCATTTCTCTCCATCTTTGCTCTATCTTTATCCCTGTCCATTTCATAGTCAGGACACATAAAACCTAATTCTTTAACATAAATGTGATGTGGCTGTTATGTCACTTTTAGGTTCTCTTTTAAATTCACCTACTATTTACTACCATTCTACAGATAGATAAGAAAAATGATAAAATGCCACACAGAAATTTCTTTTTTAGCATTTGTCATATTCCTACATTTTATATGCTATACCACACAAACTGAATTCATTTATTATTTCTAATCATATTTTATAGAAACTTCTTGTTATAGAATGTCATTGCACACAAACAGATTTTTACTTCTTTTCTGATTTGAATTCTACTGATTGATTGTTTGATTCATGATTAATTGATTAATTTTTCCATACTGGGAGCTCACGGTCATAGTGATAAACAATGGTTAGATTCCATACAGTCCTTTCTTCTTTTTCTTCTGTTAATCAAGTCTTTAATTTTTAAATTTCGATTTGTAGTGCAATAAATATGAGCAAATTGACATAAACCAGGCTTTGGAATTCCAAGGAACTCTTGAAATCCTAAGGGTATGCTGAGACTGAGAATAGAAACTGCAGTGTTGAAGTCAATGCCTCTTAGTCACAGTGGCTGCACAGAGCCTCTACATTCTGATGCACCTGACAGTGAGCTGGGTCAGGTGTGAGCTTAGGGTTCCATTTTCCCATTGCTTAGGCCCAGTAGTTGTTCATTTAACTGCAGAGTGAAAGTCAGCCGTTGTTCCCTTTCTCACAGAAAAGGACAGCAATGCCATTGTAGATAGCACCTGTGTGGGAAACAACCAATACTACACTGTACCACATTCAACTTGTGTGGATGATAGTTTTCAGAAGGAAAAAAGTATCAATATCACATTAGTTAGACAAAAATATTTCTACCTTGACATAAATAAGCAACTTGGCATTTTGTTTCGGAAATCAACCTGTTAGGTTTGGCTACTGTGCTAAACTCTTAGAGCTGACCTTTTGGCTTCTATTGCTTGTCGCTGTCTCCAGCCCTCCATCTCATTTATCAGACTTCCCTCTCTAACTGTAAGCACATTGCAGGCCTCTTTACGTTTTGTGTGGGAACACCATGCTCCCCTTTTCTGAGCACAGAGGATTACATGTCAATCACACAGAGGACTACATGTCAATCACACAGAGTGTTACATGCCAATCATACAGAGGGTTACATGTCAGTCACACAGAGGGTTACATGTCAATCAAACTGAGGGTTATGTGGCAATCACACAGTTTTATTGCATTATCACTTCCATCTCCATGCAGTGGAGATGTCTACTCCTCGCATTTTTAATGAAGAAATGATCCTCAACCACTTAAAGACTTTACCTACTCCAAGTAACTGTCTTCATCTATTTAGCTGGGCCAGTTAAAGAGTCAGAGTCCAAGCCTGAGTTTTTACCTCTCTGCTTACCTTATAACCTGTGAATCTCAAAGATGAGCTGTTTCTGAAGAAGTACAATGCACTTTACTAAATAAAGAGCTAACTAAACAAACAACAAAAAATAAAGCAAGCCAACAAACAAACAGTAAAACAAAGCACAGGTCAGGACTGGTTACTATGGATCATGAAATTCCCATCAAGCCAGTGGGGCATGGGGTCATCTCAATTCTTCCAACAAGCCTTTTAATCACATTAAAAACTGAAACAACTAACAAGAAGCAGGATGTGTTTTCTGTCACATCTTCTGCCACGTAGCAGAAAATACAAAAGTTACCCAAACTGCAATGTGAAGAATAGTTAAAGGAGACTGAAGAGATGTCTCACCAAGTAATCAAGAAAATTCTCTTACCAAGGGTTTCGTTCCCATCAACTACCTGAAACTAAACTCTGAGATCAGATGCCTCTGGCCTCCATGGGATATTATGCACACATATATTATACATACATTCATGCACCATGACCACGCACATACGTACACACACACACACACACACACACACACACACACACACACACAATTACATCACAACAATAAAATGTTTAAAAGAAAAATTCAAAGATAGATATCACACAATGTGCAAAATTCCTTTGGCATTCAGGCCACTGGTAAATGACAAGGTGTTATGATTTAAGCTGAGGATGCCACGAAGTCATACCATGCAACAGATGTCATGTGAGAGGTCTTTAGGGTTGGATGTTCAGAGTGTGCCTTTGAGTGAGGGCGGGAGGGAAAGAGTAAGGGAAGAGAAGGAACTGGTTTTTTATAAGGGGCTATAACACATGCACTTAGGGAGAATATGCGACCCTTGTCGACAGTGGAAATGTGATGCATTGTGGAGGCTGATGATGATTTGGCCTGCTGTAGCTAGGTTACTGAAAGTGGGCCTAGAGATGAGGCTTTCTAACATATGGTACCTGGAAGTCCTGCTGTTCTGAAATCTTTTAGGTTCTAACCCCTTAGTCATGTAATACGTAGTGCTTTCTCAGCGACGTACCCAGCCATTCAGCTTGAGGAACTTAAATTACTACAACAGTGTTTTCTAGTGCATTTTTCTAGCCCAGAACTGGGGATTTAAAGAAATAAACTGTTGTGTTGCCATGCAGTCTATTACCTGCCTCTGCTTTTGAAAAATATTAAGACAAAAACGCAGAGAATATGCATGCTCTTTGGAAGGGAATTACTCAAAACCCCTCTGAAATTATCTCATGTTAACATTCAAGTCAGAATACTGAAGAACAGATCTCTTTATATCAATTGCTTAGACAATAAGAAATAAAACTTCTAGCACTACCTAATTGCCATTTCTGCAAGAACAGATTCATTCAGTTTGATTCATGTTTCCTCACAAGTCTGGATTGTTTTCCCTCAGTGAATCAAAAGGTATTTTGACAAAGCTAGGTTTTCTTTTTCATTTTTCACTGTAATACACACACACACACACACACACACACACACACACACACACACAACTAAAACTAGCCAGGAGAAATCTTCTACCCCTATATCACAGTACATATTAAATTTCTAAAGATCCTAGAGCAACTCAAGAGGCTTTCAAATTTTGCAAACAGCCAGGCATTAAAATCAATAAACGAGCCCATGCTGCAGCTACTGCACTAGAAGTCTCTGAAGGAAAAGAGATGGTTTGGAATTGACAACTTGGTATTGCTTCTCCCAGTTAAAGAAATGTCCATGATGCTGTTTTATTAAATAAACTATAAAACTAGGACCACAGAATAAGGAACTGTGTTTTCATTACAGTAATGTTAATTGGCCTATTTATTTGTGAAAAGATTACCATTAATTTAGATGTTTGGACTCTGCTCCTTGTACAGCTTCTGTATATAATTCACAAGCAAAGATAACGCATTGGTAGGGAGAAACAAAGAAGGGTTGTTCTGGACTTGACCAGAAATCTGAATATTTGCCACCATTAAATTCTGTGTTATTTTTTCATAAACATTGTTTAAAACAGTGGCATTTAATTTTCTGTTATTATTTATTTTGCATCATAAAGATATTGAAATATTTTAATCTCAAGTCAAATGTAAGATATTTAAAGTTGTATGTTTATTTCTGCAAGGCCAGTAGGGGGTACTAAGGAGACCTCACCTGGACCTTGACATAGAAGACTATAGTTGGAAGATTTCTATCCAAATGCTAAAACATCACAGGGATTCTTAGAGAGAACTGCATATCAAGCAAAGTAGGCAATCGCTTTGTTTATTCCCTACACAAGAAATTTGCCAGAAGCTGGAGAGAAACCAGATGTTCTACATCAGAGGAATGGATACAGAAAATGTGGTATATTTACACAATGGAGTATTACTCAGCTATTAAAAACAATAAATTCGTGAAATTCTTAGGCAAATGAATGGAACTAGAAAATATCATCCTGAGTGAGGTAACCTAATCACAAAAGAACATGCATGGAATGCACTCACTGATAACTGTATATTAGCCCCAAAACTCGCAATACCCAAGATACAACTTACAGGCCACATGAATCTTATGAAGAAGGAAGACCAAAGTGTGAGTGCTTCAGTCCTTCTTAGAAGAAGTAACAAAATACTCATGGGAGCAAATATGGAGACAAAGTGTGGGACAGAAACTGAAGGAGAGTTCATCTGGAGACTGTTCCACCTGGGTATCCACCCCATGTGCAGTGACCAAAGGTAGATGCTGATGTAGATCCCAGGAAGTGCATGCTGACAGGAATCTGATATGGCTGTCTCCTTAGAGGTCTGCCATGGCCTGACAAATTCAGAGGCAGATTCTCACAGCTAACCATTGAGCTGATCATGGGGTTCCCAATGGTGGAGTGAGAGAGAAGACTGAAGGAGCTGAAAAGGTTTGTGGTCTCATGAGGAGAGCAACAATATCAATCAACCAGAGCTCCCAGGGTCTAAACCACCAGCCTGGGAGCACATAGGGAGGTACCCATGGCTCCAGCTGTATATGTAGGGGAGGATAATGTTATCGGGCATAGGTGAGAGAGGAGGTTCTTGGTCAAGTGAAGGCTGGATGTCCCAGTGTGGGTGAATTTGAGGGTGGGGAGGTGGGAGTGGATGGGTAGATGGGTGAGGGCACATCCTCATAGAAGCAGGAAGAGGGGAGATATGGGGTCCCGAGTGGGGAGAATGGGGAAAGGGGATAACAACTGAAATGTAAATAAAATATCCAATTAATAAAAAACAAGTGCAATTTTTAAAAATACTTCTAAAAAAAAGAAATTGTAGTTTCAGGAAAGAACTTGAACAAAACACATGAGATTCAATGTCTCAAATTTCAAACCAAAACACAGGAATAATGTCTAATACAAATGGGTCAATCACCGTTAGAGAATTATCTACTTTCCCATCTTTATACAATATTCTCCTAATCCCAAACTTTGTGCATTTAAGTGGCTAAATTATCTTCAAAGGCACAACTATGAAAACACTATATTTTTAGTAACTAATTACATTTGTTATTACTTTGATACTTGTTTTTAGATTTAATGTTAGCTCTTTTATTTAATGTATTAATAACAAAACACATAAATAACTGTGACTCACATTTTAAACATTTCGTAATAACTCCTTGCTAATATTATTAGTTCTCCCTTGTAGTCCTACTATATTATTTCAAGTTATTAAAAGTATTATTTCAAACAAAGCACCATGATTACAGCAACCTTCACAGAATAATCCATGATAGACGAAGAGTTTATCCTACCCTGTCACAATGAAAATTGATACCAAGATACTACTAAGATCTGTCTGGGCAGAAAACAGGAAGAGAAGCCATAATACGATATAGACATAATCAGCCATTTGTTAAAACTATAGATGAATATGAGAGATAAGACCAGGAAAATAGAATTTAAAATATTTAACCATTCTTTGGTGAACTATTTTAGATGACGCTTCATCTCCTAGACTCTAATTTTCTTACTCTAGCAGCTCAGTCCAAAACACATTAGAATCTTGCAACTATTTCCCTCATATCCTAGCTGTCCATCTTCAAAACATATCCGGGTTCTGAGCACTATATCCCTCCTGTGACTGCCTCATGAATCTACGCCAATCTGACCTCCACATGGGTAATCAGGAGTCCTAACTGGAAGGGACTGCTTCTTAGAACAAACCCTTGGGCTTCAGATGAGTCACCGAAATTAATGATTTCAAATGTGACAAGTTAAAAGGGGTTGAATAGATGACTTAGTGTTCCTCTGCTGTTCCAGAGGACCTAGGTTCAATTCTCAGCAACCACATGGCAGCTCATAATTGTCTATAACTCGAGTTATAAAGAATCCAACACCCTTTTACAGACATATGTGCATACAAATGTCAATGCACATGAAATAAAATTTTTTAAAAATTTGAAATTTCTCCAAATATAAGTAAACAAACCCGTATGTGTGGCCTTGGGACCTTTGAAGCAAATTTCTAAGCATATTTCTGAGTCTTTTGCTATAGTATACTCAATCTAGCAGCATTCATGGGAAGTCTACAAAATCCCAGAGAACTAGATTCAGGACCTTCAGATTATGATTTGTTGCCCAATGGGATCCTATGGGAACCCCCAAACAGGCTGTTGTCAAGGCTATAGGCTGCTCTCCACAAACTGACAGCAAGGTCTGAGAACATATATAGAAGTGGGTTTTCTTATGCCTTATCTTGGGCTTATTTTCTTCTGTTTCTTTGTTTTATCCCATTCCAATGTGTTTTTATTTTACTTTATTTCATTTTATTTCATTGTTATCTCTGAGAAGTCTGCTTTTTAAATAAAAGACACAAAGGAGGTGGACCCAGATGGGATGGGAGGTAGGGAAGAACTAAGAAAAGTGAAGAAAGAGGAAATCATAATCAGGATATATTATATGAGAAACATCTATTTTCAATAAAAGAAAAGAGAAAAAGAGAAGCAGCCTCCAGGAGATGAGGGCAGGACATTTCAATTGAGTATGGCTCTAGTTAGATTTCTTTTATCTATGACCAAAAGCAACTTGGTGAGGAATGAAATTATTTGGCTTACTGATTCGGGCTATCATAGAAGGAAACTGAGGCAGGAACTGAAGCTGAGACTGTGGAGAAATGCTTATTGTGTTGTTATTATGACATGCTCAGCTATCTTTCTTATATTGTCTTCCTAATTCCAAGGAGTGGCACCTCCTACAATGGGCTGGGCCTTACCATATTGAACACTAATCAAGAAAATGTGGTTTCACGTGATGCACTGCCCTCCATTGTCTGACTCTGGACTGGGCCTACCATCTGGAGGACTTTTGTGGGTCCCCAAGAGCATCCTGCTTCCTCATGGCAGACTGTATGGGCCTCCCCACACAACCATCTTGCAACCCTCCCCCATCAATGCCTTAACAGTTAGGTCAGCCTGGGGCAGTGCCCTTGGTCCCCTAACTTCTATTGTCTTGTAATGAGCTCACTCTGTTTTCCTAAAGAGACTAGCAGGAACTCAAGGGTTTCCCTGCAGAGGCCTGTGTGGGCCCACAAAGCAACTAGCTTGGAACCCTTCTCCACCAGTCAATTCCAGTGGGGTCTGCCTTAAGCATAGCCTGAAGAGGTAAGTTTCCAATGGTACCCTGACCCACATTGTCTGGCTATGGGCACACTCTGCTGTCCCAAAGAGCCCTGTGGGAACCCAAAAGGTCCCTGCTTCCCCATGGTGGCCTTCAGGGAGTAAGAAACAGGAACAACCACTTTGGAGCCCTCCCCCACCAATCACTTGCCAACTGGGTCCTCCTGAGGCACAGCCAGTAAAAGAAAATTTTATGGGTCCCATGAATTATAGATTCTTTTTCCCTAGCCTGAGTAGCTAAAGTTGTCCCTCTGGTTTGCCAACCAGAGGCCAGTTAATCCGTAAACAAAGAATGCAGAGTTACAGGACAATGGGCTACCGAGGCATCCCAGGAATGCATCCCAGGAATGAAGATCCTGATAAGGAACTGCTCCCCGCCCCCATGGACCGGTTTGGCCAGATGTTCAAAAATTGGAAAACAACCAATCGTATGCACCCGTGCGAAAGTTTCTCCCTTTCCCCACCCCGAGCTTATATAAACCCTAAACCCTGGAGCCACGAGGTCGATGCCCCTGTCTCCCACATTGAGACACGTGTAGGCCCGGAACGTTCCGCCATTAAACTACCTCGTGTTCTTGCATCAAGTTGGTCTTCCGTGTGTCCTTTGGGTGCGCGCCATCCTGTGACTCGAGTGGGGTCCCCTTTGGGGGCTTCCCGAGCCTTACATCTTGGTGCATGGGCCGGGAAGCTCGTCCGGGGTTTTTGTGATCACCTAGGACCTCTGAAGACCTCTTGGAAGTGGGTTTAAGTCTGTGTGTCTGTGTGTCTGTGAGTGAGGTGTATTTGAGTGCGGTGTTTGGGTGTGGATTCTGGTTTCTGGCTCTGGTTTAGGTTCTGACAGCTGCCGTTGTGAGACTGTGAGGTCCAATGGCCTGAGGCTGAAAAATCTGGGAGACGTCCCAAGTGGTAGGGAGTCAGGATAGCCTGACTGCCCATTTTTTGAATGAAGGAGACGAAGCACTCCTCCTATAGGGGAAGGTAAGAGGACCTGCCCCATCGGAACTTGCATTTGGCTGACTATATAAGACTAAACGTGGGAGAGTGTGTTTGGCGGTGATAGGGGTTTGTGTTCTTATCCTGTTTTTGTGATAGGGTTTTGCGTTCTTATTTGTTTTTGTGCTAGGGTCTTGTGTTCTTATCCAGTTTTTGTGATAGGGTTTTGTGTTCTTACCCTGTTTTTGTGCTAGGGTCTTGTGTTCCTATCCGGATTTTGCGTTTTCTGGTGGACGAGATGGGACAGGCTGTGACAACCCCCTTGTCTTTGTCTATGGACCATTGGTCGGATGTTAGGGACAGAGGACGCTTATTGTCAGTAGTTGTAAAAAAGGGGCCTTGGCGGACCCTTTGCACCTCTGAGTGGCCAACTTTCAATGTGGGATGGCCACCTCAAGGGACTTTTGATTTACCCACCATTAGAGCCGTTAGGGCAGTTGTTTTTCAGGAAGGATCAGGGTCGCATCCAGATCATCAACCATACATCACCGTGTGGGAAAACTTGGCTCGTTATCCACCCCCGTGGGTCGAGCCTTTCCTCCCACCTCGCCAACCAAGCTCCCGGGTCTTGGCTGTGCGAGAGGGCTCCACAGAAGGAAGACCGAAACCATGTCAGAATGAAGAAGGCGAGCCCAGCACCCCTCCGGTGTCCGTTTCAAAGATATGCCCTGATATAGAACAACCCCCTGAATGACCCACTCCCCTGCCCCCACCTTACCCCTCAGTTCCCCAACCTGCACCCCTGCCCTCAGCCCCCGAACTGGCCCCAGCCTCCAGGGCCACAGGGGGGCCCTCAGCAGGTACTAGGAGCCGACGTGGAGCCACTCCTGTAGGACCTGACTCCACCGTGGCGCTGCCCCTTAGGGCCGTTGGGCCGCCCCCAACTGGCGAGAACGAGCTGCAGCTCGTGCAGTATTGGCCTTTTTCCTCCTCTGATCTCTATAATTGGAAAGTTAACCATCCCCCTTTTTCAGAAAATCCTGCAGGACTCACAGGCCTGATAGAGTCCCTGATGTTTTCCCACCAACCCACGTGGGATGACTGTCAGCAGCTCCTACAGACACTGTTCACTACTGAAGAGAGGGAGAGGATTCTCCTTGAGGCTCGGAAAAATATCCGAGATAATCAAGGATGCCCCGCCACTCAGGCTGCTATAGACGAGGGGCTTCCCTTGACCTGTCCTCCGTGGGATTACCACACGGCAACAGGTAGGGAACGGCTGTCCATTTACCACCGGGCTCTCGTGGCTGGTCTCAGGGGTGCAGCGAGAAAACCCACCAATTTGGCAAAGGTAAGAGAGGTTATGCAAGGAGCGACTGAACCCCCCTCTGTGTTCCTAGAGAGGCTCATGGAGGCTTACCGTAGGTACACTCCTTTTGACCCTATGTCAGAGGGGCAGCGAGCTTCTGTAATCATGGCTTTCATTGGGCAGTCCGCCCCGGACATTAGAAGGAGGTTACAGCGTATTGAGGGATTGCAAGATTATACTATCAGAGATGTGGTGAAGGAGGCTGAGAAAGTGTATCATAAGAGAGAGACAGAGGAAGAGAAACAGGAGAGAGAAAAGAAAGAAAGGGCTGAGGATGAAGATAGAAGGGAAAAGAGACAAGAAGAGAACCTAACTAGGATACTGGCTGCAGTGGTAGGAGAAGGAAGGCGTCAGGGAACTGGTAGGGCTAGACAGACAGGGAACCTGGGTGACGGCAGAAGGCAGGGGCCAAGGAGACCCAAAAGAGACCAGCTGTTACTAGAGAGAGATCAGTGTGCATACTGCAAAGAGAAGGGCCATTGGGCCCGAGAGTGTCCTAAAAAGAAAGAGACCAAAGTGCTGTCCTTAGATAATGAAAATTAGGGAAGTCGGGGTTCGGTTCCCCTCTCCGAGCCTAGGGTAACTCTGAAAATAGAGGGGACCCCTATAGATTTCTTGGTGGACACGGGAGCAGAATATTCTGTGCTTAAAAAAGCTCTGGGAAAGATACAAGATAAAAAGACTCTGGTGATTGGGGCTACAGGACAAAAACCGTATCCGTGGACTACTTCTCGTACAGTGGATCTTGGAAGAAACCAGGTATCCCACTCATTTTTAGTAATACCAGAGTGCCCTACGCCCTTACTGGGCAGAGACTTGTTAACCAAATTAAAGGCCCAGATAAAATTTGCCCCCTCTGGACCGGAACTGTCATGGGGAACTGAGACACCCCAAACGTTAATATTGTCCCTTCAGCTAGAAGAAGAATACCGGCTATACCAAGAGAGAGAGAAGCCCCCCGAGGAGCTTCAGGAATGGTTACTTCGATTTCCTCAGGCGTGGGCTGAGACAGGGGGCACGGGAATGGCTAGACAGGCCCCCCTGTGGTGATTGAGCTCAAGTCTGGAGCCACCCCCATTGGGGTCCGACAGTACCCCATGAGCAAGGAAGCCAGAGAGGGCATACGCCCCCACATTAAGAGACTGTTAGAACAGGGGATTTTAGTCCCTTGCAGGTCCCCTTGGAACACCCCCTTATTGCCAGTAAAAAAACTGGGGACAAACGACTATCGTCCGGTACAGGATCTTAGGAAAGTCAACAAGAGGGTACAAGATGTCCACCCTACAGTGCCCAACCCCTACAACTTGCTCAGTACATTGCCACCCACTCGAACCTGGTATACCGTCTTAGATTTAAAAGATGCCTTCTTCTGTCTGAGGTTACATCCAAACAGCCAGCCCCTGTTTGCTTTCGAGTTGCGGGACCCTGAGAGTGGGAGAACCGGACAACTCACGTGGACAAGGTTACCCCAAGGATTCAAAAACTCCCCAACACTGTTCGATGAAGCTCTACACCGGGACCTTGCCCCCTTCCGCGCTAATAACCCCCGGTTGACTCTTATCATTTATATTGATGACATTTTGCTGGCCACAGAGACCCGAGAAGATTGCGAACTGGGGACTCAGAAGATCCTGGCTGAGTTAGGTGAGTTGGGGTATCGGGTCTCTGCTAAGAAAGCACAGCTATGTCGAACTGAGGTGACATACTTGGGATATACCCTAAAAAATGGACAGCGGTGGCTCACAGAAGCCAGAAAACGAACAGTCACACAAATCCCAACCCCAACCACCCCTCGCCAGGTAAGGGAATTCCTGGGGACCGCGGGATCTTGTAGGCTTTGGATTCCAGGATTCGCCGCTTTGGATTCCAGGATTCGCCACTTTGGCAGCCCCATTATATCCCTTGACAAAAGAAAAAGGGAAGTTCATCTGGACAAAAGAACACCAGGTGGCTTTCGAAATTCTTAAAAAGACACTGCTACAGGCCCCTGCCCTAGCACTGCCAGATTTAAGCAAGCCTTTTACCCTATATATTGATGAGAGAAAGGGGGTTGTCAGAGGGGTCCTCATCCAAGCTCTAGGACCTTGGAAGCGTCCGGTGGCTTATCTGTCAAAAAAACTAGATCCTGTGGCTAGCGGATGGCCCTCTTGCCTGCGAGCGATAGCTGCAACAGCCACACTGATAAAAGATGCTGATAAGCTAACTCTGGGCCAGAAAGTGACAGTAGTGGCCCCCCATGCCCTGGAAAACATCATCAGACAACCGCCAGACCACTGGATAACCAACGCTAGAATCACCCATTACCAGAGCTTGTTACTAACAGAGCGAGTGACTTTTGCTCCACCTGCTGTCCTCAACCCCGCTACCCTGCTACCTGAAGCCGATGAGACCCCAGTACATCAGTGTGAGGAGATACTGGCTGAAGAAGCAGGGACCCGGTCAGATTTGACCGACCAGCTGTGGCCTGGGGCGGAGACCTGGTTCACCGACGGAAGTAGCTTCGTGAAAGAAGGTAAGCGAAGGGCTGGGGCAGCGGTAGTAGATGGAAGGACTGTCATTTGGGCTAGCAGCCTGCCGGAAGGAACTTCGGCGCAAAAAGCAGAACTTATTGCTCTGATCCAAGCCCTAAAACTGGCAGAAGGGAAGTCTGTAAACATTTATACTGATAGCCGATACGCTTTTGCAACAGCCCATGTTCATGGGGCAATTTACAGACAGCGTGGGTTGCTGACGTCTGCTGGCAGAGACATTAAAAATAAAAAGGAGATTCTTGATTTACTAGAGGCTATCCACTTGCCACGAAAGGTGGCAATCATCCACTGCCCAGGACACCAGAAGGGGACTGGCCCTATTGAAAAGGGAAACCAGATGGCAGATCAGATGGCTAAAGAGGCGGCACACGGACCAATGACTCTTATAGCCAAAGTGGGGTCCCGCCAGGATGAGAGGGCCCTGGAAAAGAGAGCCCTCACAGAAGAAGAGGGGCTAGAATACCTGACCAGTATGCACCGCCTCACCCACCTGGGGGCCAGAAAAATGATAGAACTATCCAACAAATCCCCTTACCACATTCCTAGGCTCCAAAAGACAGCCGAAGATCTGGTAAGAAACTGCAGGGCGTGTGCCCTCACTAATGCCGGATCCAGCAGGCATAGTGGGGGAAAGCGCCTACGGGGAGATCGACCTGGAACTTATTGGGAGGTCGATTTCACAGAAGTAAAACCTGCCCGATACGGCAACAAATATCTTCTAGTTTTCATAGATGTTTTCTCAGGGTGGGTTGAAGCATTTCCCACTAAGAAAGAAACAGCAAATGTAGTGGCCAAGAAGATACTGGAAGACATCCTTCCCCGATTTGGAGTACCTAAGGTAATTGGGTCAGACAATGGGCCTGCCTTCATCGCCCAGGTAAGTCAGGGACTGGCCAGACAACTGGGGATAAATTGGAAGTTACATTGTGCTTACGGACCCCAGAGCTCAGGACAGGTAGAAAGAATGAATAGAACTATTAAAGAGACCCTTACGAAATTATCGATTGAGGCTGGCGGGATTGACTGGACAGCCCTTCTCTCTCTAGCCCTGTTCCGGGTCCGGAACACACCCGGACCTTTGGGACTAACACCCTTTGAGATACTGTTTGGTGCACCTCCGCCTCTGTTTGAAACCCTAGATAGTGTCACACGCCCTGATGACAATAATTTTATACCTTCCACCCACCTTTTAGCCCGTTTAAAGGCCCTTGAGACGATCAGGAGAGATATTTGGGAACAGCTGAAAGACACTTACACCGCCGGAGATCCTGCAGTTCCCCATCAGTTTGAGATCGGAGACGCCGTCCTGGGGAAATCTCGAGCCGCGCTGGAAAGGACCCTACCTGGTACTGTTGACAACTCCAACCGCCATTAAGGTGGAAGGGATCCCCACCTGGGTTCATGCTTCACATGTCAAAAGGGCCCCTCCTGAAACTAGTCCAGATGAGTGGATTTTGGAAAAGACTAATAATCCTCTTAAGTTGTGTTTATGTCGTAAATGCAACCCTGAGTCAGGACAGCAACCCCCATGCCCCGATGCGACAAACCTGGGAGGTGATTAATGAAGAAGAAAACACTGTGTGGTCAATTACCGCTATACATCCTCCATGGACTTGGTGGCCAGATCTTACGCCTGATATTTGTAAGTTAGCAGCCGGATTGCTTACCTGGGATCTTCCAGACCACACAGACCTAACTAAACCACCCGCTGAAAGACAGTGTGTTCCTAACGGGATAGGAGGCACACTTGGGTGCTCAGGACAATTCTACCAGGCTAATCTCCGGTCCTCAGGATTTTATGTTTGCCCTGGTCAGGGCCACAATCGGAAGCTCCGACACAAGTGTGGGGGGACCTCTGATTTTTATTGCGCTACATGGGGATGTGAAACTACCGGTGAGGCCTACTGGAATCCTACTTCCACATGGGACTTGATTACGGTAAAGAGGAACAGCAGCTATGATAAGTCCAACCAAGGAGAGAGAGATAGTTCTAAATATCCTGAGAATGGGTGTGGATTTGAAAATAGTCCCAATGGAGCCTGTAAAAACAGCTACTGCAACCCCATAGTTATAAGATTCACTAATGCAGGGAAACGAGACCATCGGAGTTGGCTTAAGGGAAACAACTGGGGATTGCGTATAGATGCTGCTGGAAAAGACCCTGGGTTAATTTTTAAAATTAAGTTGACCCTAGAAACCCCCTCTCCAACACCTATGGGACCTAACAAAGTCCTTCTTGCTCAGGGGCCCCCTCCAAAGTCCCTTACTCAAACACCAGTGCAACCTGCGCCAGTGACTGCTGGTCCTTATTATTTTACCCCCTCACAAGGCCCCAAGATCTTGACCACACCACCCGATCCTTCGACAGAACAGAGACTATTTAATTTGGTCGTTGGAGCCTTCCACGCTCTAAATAATACAAGCCCAGACTCTACTGAATCTTGCTGGCTATGTTTAGCAATAACACCCCCATACTATCAGGGAATCGCCATGAACGGTGCCTTTAATAACACCACTTCCCATCACTCCTGCACTTGGGGAACTGAGAGAAAACTAACTCTAACTGAAGTATCGGGGTCAGGTTCAGGACTCTGCCTAGGTACCCCACCTGCCTTCCACAGACATCTGTGTAATCAGACAGTCTCTCGTCCTAAAACATCTATCACCTATTATTTGGTACCAGGGCCCAACCGATGGTGGGCTTGCAGTACAGGACTCACCCCTTGTGTGTCTACAAGTGTATTCGAACCAACTACAGACTTTTGTGTGCTTGTGCAGCTGGTACCCAGAATTTATTATCATGCTGTGGGTAGTTTCGAAGATAAATTCGATATTAGGCCAAAGATATACAAGAGAGAGCCAGTTTCCCTCACTTTAGCCATCTTACTGGGTGCAGGCATTACTGCTGGCATAGGAACAGGAGCTGCCACACTGGCCACCGGCCAGCAAGGCCTTAATGCTCTCAGTACTGCTATTGATGAAGACCTAAAAATACTAGAAAAATCTGTTTCCAACTTAGAAAAATCTTTATCATCGCTATCAGAAGTAGTGCTCCCAAACAGACGAGGGCTCGATTTGTTGTTTTTAAAAGATAGTGGACTGTGTGCAGCCCTTAAAGAAGAGTGTTGCTTTTATGCTGACCATACTGGAGTAGTCAGAGACTCGATGCAGAGGCTTAGAGAAAGACTAGATAAGAGACAAAAAGATCGAGATGCCCAACAGGGCTGGTTCGAGTCCTGGTTCTCACGATCTCCCTGGATGACTACCTTATTTTCTGCCTTAGCTGGACCGGTGATGATAATTTGCTTAATTTTGATTTTCGGCCCATGTGTGATAAATAGAGTTATGACCATCGTCAAAAATAGAGTTGATGCTGTTCAATTAATGGTGTTGAGACTACAGTGCCAACCACAGGAAGATCCTGATAAGGTAGAAAATGATTTTTAGAGCCTAGGCTAGATATTTTAAGGTTAAAATTATTCAGGAGAGGGAGAGGGAAAATAAAAGAAAATTTTATGGGTCCCATGAATTATAGATTCTTTTTCCCTAGCCTGAGTAGCTAAAGTTGTCCCTCTGGTTTGCCAACCAGAGGCCAGTTAATCCGTAAACAAAGAATGCAGAGTTACAGGACAATGGGCTACCAAGGCATCCCAGGAATGCATCCCAGGAATGAAGATCCTGATAAGGAACTGCTCCCCGCCCCCATGGACCGGTTTGGCCAGATGTTCAAAAATTGGAAAACAACCAATCGAATGCACCCGTGCGAAAGTTTCTCCCTTTCCCCACCCCGAGCTTATATAAACCCTAAACCCTGGAGCCACGAGGTCGATGCCCCTGTCTCCCACATTGAGACACGTGTCGGCCCGGAACGTTCCGCCATTAAACTACCTCGTGTTCTTGCATCAAGTTGGTCTTCCGTGTGTCCTTTGGGTGCGCGCCATCCTGTGACTCGAGTGGGGTCCCCTTTGGGGGCTTCCCGAGCCTTACACCAGCATAAGTGAGCTGTACACTGACACCTGACATCTATTGTCTGGCCCATGGCTCTCCCTGCCTTCTCAAGGAGTCCTGCTGGCATTATAGTCATCCAGCTAACATCAAGGACAACCAGATGGCTAAAGAACAGCATATGAACATAATCAACAAGTGCTTGGGCAATATGGCACCACCAGGGCTCACCTAACCTGCCAGAGCAAGCCTTGGATATCTTAACACAGCCAAAGCATAAGAAGATGATGTTAAATTCAAACTTATAAAGATTATAAATGCCTTTATATAAGAAATGAATAAATCTCCTAAAGAAATACAGGAAAATAAAATCAAAAAAGTGAAGAAAATCGATAAAAATATCCAAGAACTGGAAATGGAAATAGAAGAAATAAAGAAAACATGAACTGAGGCAATCCTGGAGATGAGAAACCTTGAAATTAGAACAGAAATAATAGATGCAAGCATCACCGACATAATACAAGAGATGGAAGAGAGAATCCCAGGCATTAAAAAATACAATAGAAGACTTTGATAAATTGGTTAAAGAAACCACAAAATCTGAAAAGTTCATGACACAAAACTAAATTTGAGACATTATAAGAAGACCAAATCTAAGATCAATAGGAATAGAAAAGGGTGAAGATTTCCAGCTCAAAGGCCCAGAAAATGTCTTCAAGAAAACTATAGAAGAAAATCTCTCTAGCCTTAAAAAAAAGGTTGTCTTTAAACATACAAGAAGCATACCAAACAAACAAACAAACAACAAAAAAAAAACTGCTGAAAAATCAGGGATACAACACCCTTTACAATAGCCACAAATGATATATTTTGCTGTAACTCTAACCAAGCAAGTTAAAGACCTGTATGACAAAAACTTCAAGTCTCTGAAGAAAGAAATTGAAAAAGATATCAGAAGTTTGACAGATCTCTATGCTCATGGATCAGTAGGATTAACATAGGAAAACCAGCCATCTTACCAAAAGCAACCTACAGATTAAATGCAATTCATGTGAAAATTTGAACACAATTTTTTACAGACGTTGAGAGAACAATTCTCATCTTTATATGGAAAACTAAAATAATAATAATAATAATAATAATATAAACAATCCTGTACAATAAAAAATATCTGGAAGCATCACTATCCCTGATCTCAAGCTGCATTACAAAGCAATAGTAATAAAAACTGTATGAAATTGTTATAGAAACAGACAGGTTGATTGATAGAATAAAATCAAAGACCATGAAATAAACCTACAAACCTATAGACACTTGATTGAAGTGGCAATTTCTGATTTCTTTGGAGATTCAGTTGTGTCATGTGATGTTTTTCTGGAAGCTGTCTTGTGAAAGGGCATGTTATGTTCTGCTAGAGTGGGTGCTTAAGAGGATGCATGATGTTTAGAAAGAATATGAATATAACCCCACAGAGAGTCAGAGGATGTTCTTGCATTGGTTCACCTTGTAACACTTTATTGGTCTTCACTGGCAATGCTCTTGAATTGCTTTACCTTGAAACACTTTGTTGGTCTTCATTAATGCTCTTGCATTGGTACAGCTTGCAATGCTTTGCTGGTCTTCACTTGTTCTGATTTCATAGAAAGAAATGCAACAGAGAACTTCTTGAGCTACTCTGGCTCTTTCTTTCCACTTCCATGGACTCATGCTTATTCAGAAAGCCTTGCAGTTTCTTCTGGATAGAACTGCTGCTACTGATTCATGTTTGGTCTTTTGGACTGGACTGCTGATATATATTCACAATAAAGGTTGTAATTGCTCCCAAAGAACTACTACTAAACAAGTCCACATCCCCCATTACCTATTAACTTTTGTTTTCTACTACCTCTGTCAGGTGGTCTAAAAGGGAATTTGAACTGTTTAAGAACCATTATTAAAGTAGGTTTAAAAAATCTAAGCCTACACTTGATTTTTGACAAAGAAGGCAAAACTATGCAATGGAAAAAAGAAAACATCTTCAACAAATGATACTGGTTTAACTGGATGTCTACACCTAGAAGAATGTCGGTATAGCCATATTTATCACCTTGCACAAAACTCAAGTGCACGTGGATCAAAGACCTCAACATAAAACCAGATACACTAAATCTAATAGATGAGAATATGGGAAAAATCCTTGAGTGCCACAGTACAAGAGACAACTTCCAGAACAGAGCACCAGTGACTCAGGCACTAAGATTAAATGGTACCTCATGAAACTAAAAAGCTTCTTTAAGGTAAAGGACACTGTCAATGGAACAAAACAACAGCCTACGTATTGGGGAAAGATCTTCACCAGCACTACATCTGACAGAGTACTAATGTCCAAAATACTTAAAGAAATTAAAAAAAATAAACATCAATAAACCAAGTAACTCAGTTAAAACTGGGATGCAGAGTTCAACAGAGAATTTTCAACAGAGGAATCTCTAATGGCTAAGAAACAATTTAAGAAATTTTCAACATCCTTAGTCATCAGAGAAATGCAAATCAAAATGACTTTGTGATTTCATTTTGTATCCATCAGAATGGGCAAGATCAAAAACTCAAAAGACAACACATGCTGGCATGGATATGGAATGAGGAGAACAGTCCTCCATTGCTGGTGGGAGTGCAAACTTGCACAACCACTCTGAAAATCAATCTAGTGGTTTCTATGAAAATTAGGAATAGCTGTACCTCAGGACCCAGCTATATCAGTCCTGGGCACATATACCCAAAAGATGCTTCACAATATCACAAAGACACTTGCTCCACTATGTTCATAGCAGCTTTATTTGTAATAGCCAGAATCTGGAAATAACCCAGATATCTGTCAAATGAAGAATGAATAAAGAAAATGTGATACATTTACACAATGAAATACTACTCATCTATTAAAAACAAAGTCATCATGAAATTTACAGGCAAATGTTTGAAACTAGAAAATATCATCCTGAGTGAGGTAATCCAGATCCATATGTACAGACATGGTATGTTCTCACTTATAAGTGGATATTAGCCATAAAACATAGGATACTCATGGTACAATTCATAGACCCAAAGAAGGGTCTATGACAAGGAGGGTTCAAGAGGGGATGCATAAATCTCACTCAGAATGGGAAATAAAATTGTCATCTGAGGTGGATGGAGGAAGGGAACCGGATGGGAGAGGAGGTGGGAAGTGGAATGGGGCCAGGATCAGGGGGGTAGGGAGAGCATGGAACAGAGGGCCTGGAGAGTAAATGGAGATCAGTAGGGGTGGGGGTCATCTCTAGGAGGACCTAGAAACCTGTGTTATGGGAGGCTCCAGGGAGTCTCTGAGGGTGACTTTAGCTAGGCCTCCCAGCAGTGACAGATATGGAGCCTGAAGTGGCCACCTTCTGTAGCCAGATTGAACTTAACAGTGGAAAGAGTGGCATACCAACCCACCTGTAAGAAGTGCAGGGACAAAGGTGGAGCAGAGACTGTGGGAATGACCAACCAATTACTGGCCCAACTTGAGGTCCATCCTATGAGCCAGAACCAATCCCTGACACTATTAGTGATACTCTGTTATGCTTGCAGACAGGAGCCTAGCATAACTGTCTTTTGAGAGGGTCCACCCAGCAACAGACCAAAAGAGATTCAAAGAGCCACAGCCAAACATTAGAAGGAGCTCAGAAAGTTTTGTGGAAGAACTGAAAGAAAGGATTGAGGACCCTGGAAGGGATAGAGACTCCACAAGAAGACCAATTAACCTGGACCTCTGGGGGCTCCCAGAGGCTCAACCACTAACCAAAGAGCATGTAATGCTTGGCTAGGCCTCCCCGCATACATATGCAGCAGATGTGCTGCTTGGACTTAATTTGAATCCCCCAACAAATGTAACAGGGGCTTACCTTGACTTTGTTGCCTGCCTGTGGATTCTGATCCCCTAACTGGGCTATCCTGTCTGCCCTCAGTGAGAGAGGATGTATCTAATTCTGCAGTGACTTGAGATGTCAGAGTGGATTGGTACTCAGGGGGAACAGCCCCTTCTCAGAGGTGAAGGAGACAGGAAGGAGAAAGGGGAGGGACCATGTGAGGGTGCCTTGGAGGACAGGTGTCTGCAAGACAGATGTAAAGTGAATAAATTAATTAATCAATTAATTAAGAACAAAATAAGCAATAAAATGTAAGTCAGGATGTGCTTGATTCAGATACTGTGTAATAGAATGCTCTCTATTGCCTCTGTGACCCCAGAGTACTTCGTACAAATACATATTGTAGGTATTATCAGAGTGGACTATAATTGACTGGGTTTGTGTTGTGTGTTTATGTCATATACATCACTAGATTCAGAGGTCATTTAAGTGACCCACAGTGCTTTTCATTTGCCAGGTGTTCACTGATGAATGGATAAAAGCAACATTCAAGAGAAAAAATAGAATAAGAAAAAGAAAATGCCCCATAGACATGCCCATGGTCCTATCTAGTGGGAGTTATTTATCAACTGAGATTTTATTTTTTTCCAGGTATGTCTAGGTTTGTGTTAAGTTGACAAAAATACAATAGGTACTGACTACTTTTCCAAAAAATGTTAAGCACATGTCTTACTAATTAATAAATACTAATGATTAGGCACCATGGAATAAAAGATTGTTTTAAAAAAGCAGCATTAAGGAAGAACACTGATTTTCATTATGGGCTGTCATCAAATTTCTTTAGCCCTGTATCACTTCTACCCTCTCACATAAAACAAAGAAGTTATCCCATAGTGAATGTGAGCTAACAGCGCACAAAGCCAAGTTCCTGTCTTTCCCTCCCATCTTCTGAAGAAAGGAAGCATACTGTCCATACTGAAGAGGCCAAGTGATTGGGGAGGAAGTTCTAGAAGGTGTGATTTTGCCATTAACAGTCAGGGACTATTTAGCTCTCATTTGTAGTACTCTTTTCTCATTGATTTCAAGTCTCCAGTAGAAAAGACATGGTTGGTTCTTTAGTTCTCCTGCTGGCTGCTCAATATAAAGTTCTGTTGGGTCATTATTTCCTCTGAATTGAGATATTCCTTCCTGGATAATAAAGGGAGGCTCATAACTCTCAGGAAGTTCATGAAACTTACAAGCTCAGGATGTTCAGCAGCCAGATCCCTCCACAAGCAGTAGATGTGCAGGGAGTTTCAAGGATGCAGTTTCTGTGAAGTGTTGGCTTGTGCTTTTCAACAATATAGCTACCCTTTAGTCCCCCAAGCTTCTGTTAGTAACCTCAATAAACCTATCAGTTAACTATACTACAATTGGGTAGAGGTCTTTCTTTAGTTTGTTTTTGATGCTCTGTGTGGAGTACCTAGACATTTGTCTACATCCCTCTAAGAAGTGTGGCACAGATCCTGTAATAACTCATTACAGAAAGCAGTGAATGATATAATGAAAACCATGAGGAACAACTGCCATTACAGATGAGAAAGAAACGCTCTTCAGGTTGGTTAGTTCAAAAAAAGAGTCAGTGAGAGAAACTCAGCAGGTGTTGCTTATTTCAGGGGGAATTCATATGCAAGGATTTAGGGAGGTCCAACTGGCCAAGAACAACTGGAAGGTGAGAGTGCAAGCAGGCCATACACGCAAGCAGTCGGCAGTTTCCCGTGACTGAGCCATAGCAGGCACTTGGGATCTAGCACAGCCCCTGACCTTGAATTGTACTGTGTGAGGAATAGGAAGCCACTGAGACCATATCAGAAGGTCAAACCATTAGAGTCAGAATCATTGCTGGATGCTTGAAATGTCAAGGAAATCTTATGAAACAGTGTTTCCTGGACAGTGCACCCTTTATGGAGTTGCAGGAAGTAACATGTCCTCTAGGAAAAAGATTCTGAAAAGGTTGGAAATCTCTGTCCTAATATGTTATGACCAACATCATGCAATTCAATACTGTGTAGCAGCCAAAACTGAGGCTTTGTGTAGATTCCCATCATTTGGGTGTCACCTGGTTTTAGCCTAAAGAGCTTTGTTGCCTTGTAAGTCAGACTTGCTAATAACAAGTTGCTCAGTGTGTGTGTGTGTGTGTGTGTGTGTGTGTGTGTGTGTGTGTGTAGATGGGATATATTTTGTCTTCAGCTTTGAAAAATGACTACTATGGACAAGAGTCTTGATTGACTAAGCAATTTTTGCTTAACACACTATGACTACATATTTCAGCGTCCATATCTGCAAAACGGAAATTATTATTAGTAACTACTTGGAATAATTCTTGTGTAAATTAAATGAAGTCATGTTTGGATCAGTGTCTTGGGTACACAGAGACTCTGGAAGCATGGGTCTTTAGTTGATTTGACCTGAATGACACAACAGAGAAGAATATGACAAGCCACATATCCTATATCAGAGAAGTGGATTCTGAATAGAGCAGCAGCAAGGTTAACACATGAAAAAGGCCAGAAGGCACAGCAGGAAGAGTAGCCCTTTCTCACCTGGGCTTCATGTAATGAAAGAAGTGTTCATTAAAACAACAAAAGCCTGTGTTCTATAAACTCTGGAGATGCAGTGCTTCACTATGGCATATAAAAGGTCACACAGTCTATTCTCGGAGCTCATGCCTCTCACTAAGCTCACTAGCCCACTTCCATCTTCAGGAAAGCACTTCTGTTCTTAATAGATTATCTGTTTCTCTATCTCTAACTACATGTCCCTAGTACAATTCTTTGCTCTGAAACACAAGAATATGGATACCTTAACAAGTGCTTCTGTTATACTCTGGTAGGTAGATTGGGTGTCAGATCTTAACCTAGAAGAATTCTTTTGACTTTAATTTATAATTGGAAATTAAAAATATTTGGAAATCAATATGTCAGTTTCTCAGAAAATTGAGAATCAATCTACCTCAAGATTCAAACATACAACTTCCGGACATATACCCAAAGTTCCATCCTACCAAAAAGTCACTTGTTAATTCCAAATTTTATTCATAGTGGCCAGAAACTGAAAACAACTAGATGTTCTTCAACAGAAGAATGGATAAAGCAAATGTGGTACATTTACACAGTGGAGTATCACTCAGCTGTTTAAAAAATAACATCATGAAACTTGCAGGCAAATGGATGGGACTAGAAAAAATTTCTCCCAAGTGAACTAATCCATGTCCAGAAAGACAAACATGGTATGTACTCACTGATATGTGGATATTAGCTGTAAAGGATAATCACGCTATGGTCTACAGACCCAGAGAGTCTAAGGAACAGGGAGGGCCTAAGTGTGGACACAAGGATCTTCCTGGGAATGGAATAGAATAGGTCTTGCAGGTAGACAACAGGCAGGTAGGGATGAAAACCAGAGGGATCAGGTGAGGTGGTAGAGGGATCGGATACTGGAAGACATGACTGGAATTGAGGGGTTGGGGGTTGCATCTCAGGAGTGAGGTCCACACTTAGTGCAAGGAAAACTCCATGGAATCTACGAAGGTGACACTACCAAAGACTCCTAGTAATTGGGGACATAAGCCTTAACCAGCCATCCCCTGTAACCAGACAAAGCCTAAAACAGAGAGATTGGAACACTAACCCAGCAATAAAACCTACAGTTTCTGTTGCTTCAACCTTCAACCTACAGTTAGTCCGATCAGAATGATGTTCTGAGACTGGAGCCTACCATAATCTTCATCAGAGAAACCAAAGGGACTTCATCCAGCAACTGATGGAAGCAGACACAGAGTCCCACAGTCAAACACTAGGCAGAGCCCAGGAGTCATGCAGAGAAAGTGAGGGAAGCATTTGGAGGATCCAGAGGCATCAAGGATACAAGAATATAGACTGGGCTCACAGAGATCAGAGAGCCTATATAGGTCTGACCTAAGTCCTTTGTTACATATGTTATGATTGTGTAGCTAGGGTTTTTGTGGGATTCTTAACAGTGGGATCAGGGGCTATCTCAGACTCTTAGCCTGCCTTTGGGACCCTTTTCCTCCACTAGGTTGCCTAACCCAGACTTGATATGAGAATGTGTGCCTGGTCTTATTGTAACTTATTATGCCGTATTTGTTTTGTGTCCCTGGAAGTCTTGCTTATTTCTATTGGGAGGTGAAGTGAAGTAGGGTGGGGTGGTGGGTAGGGAGGGTTGAGGGTTGAATCCTGGGGAAAGGGGACATTTAAAGAGATACCTGAGGGAGAGGAGGAAGGAAAAATGCAGGCAGGATGTAATATGTGAAAGAAGAATTAATAGAAAGGAAAAAAGAAAGATTTATTTACAAAGCACATATGCTCAACACATACCAATTCCTACTCATAATTCTGTATGTTGAGAAAAAGCAAAACGGAAGCACAATGATTTAAAAAAAATCATGGTGATAAATTAAATTGGCTTCAGACCTATTTAAAATAAAAAAAAAAAAATGTTCCTATTTTAAACTCTTCTCTCACCTTGAACTATCTTGGGTTCATACACAAGTCTTCTCCTCCATCTGTTTCCAGACTATTCTTAGCTAGTGTTAATTACTCAACCTTATCTGTCTTCTCAGCGAGTATCAGAAGAAAGTGTTTCTGCTGTCTTCAAGCAAAATTGCATGTGGGCTTCCCAGACTGAGGGTGTAGAACGTCTTCTTCTCAGCTGCCCTACCAGCAAACTTCTGCCATTGATTTGTTAGAGCCTCCAGGTACATGAAACACTCTTATGTGTTGATGGCATGTCTAATCCGAGTGGACAATGGTTCCAAATAATGTTTGCTTTGAGTTTTTTTCTAGAAATCTGAAGTTCCACCTCTTAGGAGGTAACTCATGGTATTTAACTTTCCCTAGGAAATGTCTTGGGATCAGTAAATTGTGACTATATTTTGTTATTCATAAGTGTAATGACATCTTGGTGCCTCTATTAAGCATGAAAGAAATGCCATAAAATGGCTCCAAGGTTCTTGTAAAAAAAGCTACCTTGAAATTATGCTTCTTTGTTACTTTAAAGTTTTAATGAAAGAGCAGAAAACAATATGACTTGATACAGAAGCTCACTTGTTTTATCCCTCAGCTGACAGAAGGTCTGAGGTAAATTATTAAATATAAATACCTAAGTTATGACATGCTTAAAGTAGTTGGAAAAATGCAACTTGATTGAGGTAAGAACTTCCTAGAAATGATAGTTACACCTTTTGTGGCTTTATTTTGTTGGGCTTGATAGACTATCTCTAATTTTAACATCATTACCCAAGAAATATAATTTATGTTTCATAGTTTACATACCTGTTATATATGTAGGGAACCTTTTAAGCTTTTTTATTACATTACTTTTTGTGTGTGCATGCATGCATGAGTGCACACATGTGCATGAGAGCCTGCACACTTGCAAGTGGAGATCAGAGACCAGCTCAGGAGTTGGTTCTCTGCTTTCACCCTGTGTCCCTGTGATCAAATTTGGGTCATCAGGATTGGTGGGCTGTGAGTTTACTGCTAAGTCTCACCAACCCCAGTTTTTGGTTTTATGGGAAAGGAGAGCTATAGAGCCTGAGAGGTCTTCAAATGATAGTACCCTGATCTATGTGTGCCCTTCCCACTCCATGACATTGCCTATGAACCCCTGTTTATAAATTCATGTTAATATTTTAAATTGCAGTTAAAGAAAACAATATTGCTAGTAGTTTCTTTTTTTTCTTTTTTCTTCTCAAAGACAGCATGTCTCACTATCTCATGAAGAGGGTGGCCTTAGATGGACAATCTTTCTGCCTCAGCATACAGTATTTCATTAGTTACCTTCTATTTGAAAGAGCATGTTACTATCCAACAGAAAAATTGCCACTTGAAATCAGAAATTGATTATTGGGCCACTCAGTAGAGCACATAGATACAATGTTACCCTTTTACTTAGGTCTTTTGACTTGATCCTTTGAGGTTTTGTGTTAAATTACCAGCAGTCAAAATTTCACATTTCCTTTAGACACCCCCATATTTTTAAAAAGATTGGGTATGTTTTTAGCTCTTCTTTTTCATCATTCTTAAAAACTATAATCATCAACAGCTTTGTGCAACTGATATAATTTAAATCGGCTATTTAAAAAATACTTATTTATTAGATTTTTTTATATCTGACTTCTCCTAATTACTACAAGTTTCTAAATTGTGTTTTATAACCATTGATGAACTAATTGCCTCCAAAAATAGCCCACAGGCAGTATGTATATTTTATGAAACAAAACTAAAGCCTACAATGCTAGTAATGTATGTGTTCTCTGCTGAGAAACATACAGGCACGTGCAGCATCTATAGAAGCCTTTGAAGAAGAAGACTCTATTAACCAGAACTAGTGAAGTTTCTTCCTACGATCAGCATTCAATTCAGCAGTAGATGTTTTCCATACACACTGACACTTGTATCTTTGTTGACATGGGTATGATAGTACATGTGTGAATAAAGAGAATCAACCAGTAGAAGTACCTATGCCTTCTTGGTCTTCAAAATCAGAATTACGTGCTTATTTACATAGTTTAGAGCCAAAAAAGAAAAAGAAATAAAAGGTCCACGTAAATGACAACAGATAAAAGAAAACAAGAATTTGTCCTGTCTTTCCAGGAAAGGTGTCACTATTCAACTTAGAAAAAATAAAAATTCATTAGTATATACCTTGAAGAAGACAAATGACACAGAGCTTTCAGGAGCACAGTCTGTTTCTTTTATGTCATGGTGGTGAATATTCCTCACTTCACGATTTGACTTCCAGTCCTTGGAAATTGAAAAAATGATGTTAGGCACTGGGAGAAACTAGTTCCCATCGCCTTTCTTTGATTCTCTCTCATGCCAGGATTTGTTTTGTCTTTGTTTTTGTTTTGTTTTAAATTACCTTTCCTAAACACAATATTTTAGAAATTAATGTAGCACAAGTTACCATTATTGTTCAAGGTTACATTGATGCTATATTATAATTCTCCACTGGTACACATTTTAAAATACAAGCAATTCTCAACTAAAAACACATTATATTCCAAAACGTGATTTTCTAATCTCATTCTGTTTAAAATAAGAAATATATTTACTGATTGAAATATTATTACAAATGGTTAATCATAGTCAAATATTTCCTAATTAAAACCAGAAAAACCTTACTTCCTGATATAGCTAATGCATAAATATGAGGGTTTCTAGTGGCAAGAATATAAGGTTAAGGTTTTTTTTTTTTTGTATTATATTTAGTCCAAGACTCCTTTAAAATGAATACCTGTAATAAACTCTCTTATTTGTGCCTAAGGTAATTTGCCTGGGTCCCAAACTCAGCAGTGTTGGTGTTTCCAAAGCGTCAAAATATACACCGTAGGGCTGGAGAGATGGCTCAGCAGTTAAGAGCATTGACTGCTCTTCCAGAGGTCCTGAGTTCAATTCCCAGGAACCACATGGTGGCTCACAACCATCTATAATGGGATCTGATGCCCTCTTCTGGTGTGTCTGAAGAGAGCAATGGTGTACATAAAATAAATAAATAAATCTTTTTAAAAAATATACACAGTACTTATTGACAGATAATCAAAAATAGATGGGTGGTGTGTTTCTGTTTATTTACATGGAGTTAATGAAACATTGATACAATGGAAAGCTTTGTAGCCTCTAGTATAAATGAGGTCTATAATGTACCAATATAGATAAATAGAAAAACACATTATAGAGAAGAAAAAAGGAAGTTGACAAGTTGACTAAAAATGCTTACAAAATAAGATAGGGTTCTGTGGCATGACACACGGATATAATTTGGATAAAGTTATAAACCACTTGATAGGGTACATAACATGGAGCCATATGCATCCATTACGTAAAACTGTGCACACATAGGATACAAGAATTCACACTCACTTAAAGACAGAAATGCTCTCTAAGAAAGGAAAGATGACAAAATTTAGATTAGACAAGAGAAAATTTTCAAATGCATCTGTAATGTGTGCTTTCCTAAAATCCCATGCCGGGTGTGGAGAAATGACTCAGCTGTTAAAAAACCTAGTTAAGTTCCTAGCACCCACATCAGCTGCTTCACAACCATGTGTAACTTCAGCTCCAATCTATAAGATGTCCTCTGCTGGGTCACATAGGTACCAACACTCACATGAATGACCCCCAGTACACACACACACACACACACACAATCTTTAAATCAAATTGTATGCTTTGTGGTGGCTTATGAGCTCAAAACCTTTTCCTAATAGGGCTGACATTTCTTCTTTTTTCACTGTGCTACTCTTTAAAAATGATTAACTTATCTAAGTATGTGTGATTGCTTGTGCCCAGGTGTGTAGAATTTAGCCATGTAGATGTTGGAGGTCAGAAGAGATATCAGTTGTCTTGAAAATGGAGTTTCAGATGCTACCATGTGGGGACCAGGAGTCAAACCCAGGTCCTCTAGAAGAGCAGCCAATGTTCTAAGCTGCTCAGCTCTACCGTCCCCTGTACTAGGCCTTTTTGTTTATCATTGTACAAATGATGCTTAAGATACAGGCATCTTAACTTGACTAAAGCAGTGGCACTAATTATCAGTGATCCCAAATGCTCATAGGAAAAAAAATGCTTTGTCCAGTTCTATGCCTTGCAGGGAATTTAAGCCAGGGTGCTAAGAATTTAAAACTTAGATAAATAACATTGCATTCTTGGGCACACACCTATTTACAGTTAGCATGTGATACTTTGATACATGTATACATTATGTGATGTTAGATCTGGGATTACTTTGCAGACATCTACTAAAGATTGAGTTAACATTAGTGTCTTATTAATAGAAAAACAATTGCTGATATTTCTTTAAAAAAATTATTCTTTTAAGAGAAAGTTCAACTTTTGGGTAAATTTACACCTGTCAGTGTGAACCATTGTAGCTTACTGATCTGATAAGAGAAATGATGATTTTTAAAATGTATTATGTTAGTCGTGGGGATAGCCCTGGATTAAATCCCCTGCAAGGCATATAACTGGACATGGTGACATGTGTATGTAATCCTGGTATTCAAGAAAGATAGACAGAAATCAGGAGTCTAAGATAATCTTTAGGTCCATAAGGATTTTGACATCAGCCTGTACCTATGTAATATCCTACCTCCAAATAAAATATAATATTGTGTAATAAAACATCTTAACATTTTAAAGATCTACAAAACTCCAATAACCAAGCTCACAATGCTTCAATTTGTTTTTCTTTGAAAAAGAACTCATTCCATTTTAACTAAGGATATAAGAATCTGAGCTCCAGATAACACATTGCAAAGGATCTCTAGGAAATTACTAATTGTCTTGTTTTGGTGCAGTAGATGGGTTATTTACAACAATGTGAGACAATTAGAAAAATACAGTTCAGTTCTACTGTTCAACTACTCCTTATGGGGTATGGACAGCACAGCCAACTAAAATAGGTTTAACGTAGGTGTGACAATCTGGCTGCATTTCAGTGATCAAAACACTCAAGAGATTTACAGAGATATAAAACAATGGCAATCGCCTACAGAAAGGTTTTAAAGAAGAAAAATAAACTGTAATGAATCCACTCCCAAGCACAGACATATTTCATTTAAAATACCTCTGTTGTAGCTTTGACCTCTAATAATATTAGTCTTTTGTCCCAAAGGGCATCTTACATGCCTGATAGTAGCTGCTGGAGGGGAAAGGGGGGTAATACCCTTCTTCAAGCAAGCACAGGTGTGTATAAGCAACTTAGAGTCAGCTTGTAGTGATCAATGCTGGAGTCCTGTGATCAGCTGGTCATTGCAGACCTAGTTTAGCTAACTTGCTGATTATCTTATGAGCCAACAGCTTTTGTCTGTGGTATTGCCGTGTGTTCTTGCTGCCTCTTAGTACAGTCTTTTCAAGTGTCTTGAATACCCAGAGAGTCAAACAAGCCCGGCCTTTTGTCTTTCCATCCACTGTATGTCTTCCCCTCTAGCATCGCCCTTTTCATCCCCTCTCCCCACACCCTCGGGATGCTTTCCACGGCCACATTATTTTTGTAGTTGTGGAACTTATCATAGAATTCCTTTCTACTTCCACTGAGAGCCCAAGTCAATGGAAAGGGATATTTTCTTCGGTTCTTTGTTAAAGCAAAAGGGAAAGAAAGTGAGAGATGGAGGAGGAGAAAAATTAAAAAGAGAAGAAGAAAATTGGCAGAGGACCCTGGTGGGTGGGTGGATTTAAAAATCAGATAAGGGGAGGGGGGGATATCTTGATTCTTACAGGATTCTCACCAGCTCACCAAATAATACTTGTTCTTCCTTGGTATACATTGGGAATACATGACTCAGGTTTGAGCTCACATCTTAGCAAGAATGTAACTGTCTCCAGCATTTGTCCCCTGTAGTTATCAAGATCCTAGGAAAGGGGAAGTCTGTGTGAGTTCACAGTCCATGCTCCAATGAGCTCTACCTCCTCTCCACTGTGTCTCCTGTCTCTAGTTACCTTGATTTCTTTCAGCACTGTATCCTCTCACTGATGGAGGGCTGTGGAGAAGATTGGCAAGCCCTCTGCCAAGTTCAATGGCAACTGAATTGTCTCATATTCATCTAGTCTGAATACAGTCCGTTCGACTGTTTTGAATTTGATATTTCCTCCTGATAAAGTGACAGCACCTTCTTCCTGTTGTCTATGCTTCCATTAAACATCCCATTCATTTCACTTAGAAGGGAAACAGCAGAAGTTTAGGGACCACATGACGAAACAAACACTTGATGCCGATTGTGGCCATAGGCAGAGGTTTGGGATTACATTCCATCTTTTTTCATTCAGAACTGTTAGGACTCAGATTTAAATAACTGACAAGTCAATCCTAGTTTAAAACCAGAATGTCAGCTTATTAATCTCAATTAGGGTTCACATCAATACTTTTGCCCAGTAGCTAGGACAAAAGTTTTCATATAAATCAGACCTTTAGGAAGTTAATCAGAAAAATCTATTCAGTGAAGGTAAAACAACTGATCATTGTGGTGCTCCTGGAAACCATTTCACTCAGCTTGGAGCAAAGCCTATTAATCCTTCTTTAGAGACACCTTAGAAAATTCTAGCAAACTAATGTTCCCTTCCCTCAAAAATGTTCTGTATGCATGTACATTCTACCTGCTACTTGTTTGAACAGACATGGAGAAAACAATTTTATATTAAAAAATAAATTGATGCACAATTCCAGTAGATTAAATTATGCTGTGGTACATTAGCATTTACTGCTATTTTTTGTTTTCTATATATTTATACATAATCAATAGAAGTTATGCACTGTCACTAGACTTTTGAATATCAGTGCCTATAATGGAATTAAGATAACTTTTTCACAATCTTTGTATAAATCACAATATTCCAAGGCTCATATGTTTCAAATAATTTATTTAATATACTTTCTCACTAAACTATAACCAGAAAGCAATTCATTATATATGTGTATTTGCATATATATAATGTAAGCAAAGATTTATCACTATTTTATATCACTTTAATGTTAGTAATTCTTGTAATATCAATTTAGATGATAAAATGATGTTTATGAGACACTTGAAAAGTGTCTATTATATTTGAGATGAAATTTTATGATGACTGAATTCTATGACTCACAATTTATCTCTCACAGGATTCATGATTCTACAGTAAGTGGGCTAAAAGAAACATGTATAGAGAATAGAAATGAGATACTTTAAATTAATTCAATAACATCCTAAAAACAAGGCTCTGACTCTGCCTTAGCATCCAGTTGTCCAAATGTGCCCATCTATTTTAAAATCTGCCTTCACAATGCTCACAGAGAGGCCTCAATGGTTAAGAGCATTCATCACTCTTAACAGAAGACTTGGGTTCAGTTCCCAGCACCCACATGGTGGTTCACAACCATCCGAACTCCATTTCAAAGAAATGTGGCAACTCTCTTCTGATCACCATAGACACTAGGCACCCATAAAGCACATGTAAATAAATGCCAACACAATACTCTTACACATAAAATAACACATATATTTTTAAATTAAGCAAAACACTGTTCAATTTATTCTATTCCATATAATATTTCTTACAGATAAGCTGAATATTTCTAGCTTGAAGTAGTTTTATTGTAATGAACATGGAAGCTCACTCATTGGCACCCCGGGATGCATTTCTCCTGTTTGTGTGTTTGCTTTCTTACCAGCAGTACTTCTTCATACTGAAGCCTCCCTATCCTAAGTTCTCATCTGTGCAGCTAGAGTCAAATAGACTTTAAGCTGAAGCATCAGAATTACAGTTTCTTACTAGTGCAGGCATGTAGAATTGCCAAAATGAGAATCATAAGAGTAGAGCTGTTATGCCTTGCACTCACACTATCACCAGAGCTCTCCCTCAGTAGAGAGGAAAAGAGTGAAGATCTAGGTCTTCCCATTTAAGCATGCAAATTATGTCTCATCCCAGAACATCTGGACTTCAGGTCTTTTTATATATAAAGCTGGTATCTATCTCTTATTCATTCAGTTGAGCTTTGTCTACTGTATTCAATCAAAATATTTCTAACACAGAAATCACTGGACTTGGCTTCAGAATTATGTTGGCTTCATTATTCACATATGCATTTAAGAAGCACATAGCACAGAAATCTATGTCTTTGTTAAACAAACACTTTTTGAATATCTGTTTATCCAATCAATGTCAAAATGTTCAGGGCACAAAACACATGGGACCCAGCCCATTGAATCTCCTGCTTACATTCTAGCTGACAGGATGTTTCAAACCGAGCTTTGGTTCATACACTATAACTTGAAAAGTCTTTGAGAGGAGAGAAGGAAAATTCATAAGTGTTTTAAGTGGGACTAGATCTCATCAGGATTATAATTTCTTTCTAGGGACTCTATGACAAATAAAGAAGCTGAGGAATTCAAAACAGTCCTCATATAGTGCTCCACAAAGTCAGAAACCAAGGTATCATTAGGCCTGCACTGTACTCTATCTGCTCTAAGTGAAAGTTCTTTGTTTCTAGCTTCTGATGGCTGCTGACAAATTTTGATACTCTTTGGCTCACAGTGTAAGGTCTCCAGTCTCTTATTCGCAATTATAAGGCCATCTTCTTTGTGTGTCTTTGTCTCTCAGTATCTCTTTTTCATCATGGGGTTCGAACTTTTAATTTCTGGAGAGGAATAGCTTACTCCCACTAGACTTTTGTGAAACACACACACACACACACACACACACACACACACACACACTATGTTAGCTTCAGTCTTCCAATCAGAACCCAGCACTTGAACAGAAAACAGGGTAACTAAATTTTTCTTTAAAACAAGGGTGTATTTAGTCATTTTCTGTGCAGACAACCAAACCCTGAACCATGAACCTGCTGGCAAAGCACTCTGGCTATAAGCTAGCCCCACTCACTGCCTCCCCTCCTTACCCCTTATGAGTAGTTTATATCTTTGAAGAACCTGTTCTTACTCTCCTCCTACATTTTCTACCTTTAATTTTTGCTGTTACTGCTAAATTATTCATATGTAAATTTTGTTAATTGTGAAATCTATTTTTAAGATTTTTCAACTAAATGTTTTGAAACACAATTTGGAAACACGGCTATTAACATTTCCCAAGGGATCCTAGGCTTAGTCACCTTAAATCAGAGACCCTTTTGCTGAATAATAGCTTCTATCCAGAAAACAGCCTTATCCAAACATTAAATGTGATGACTTCCACCTCACCCACAATTTCTTCTACAAATTATTTGCCTATGTGTTTTACTTAACATATTTCTATTTATAAATAATGAGAAAAAAATCAAATGTAACTTTGGAAAAATTATATTATGGTTTTGTAATCATAAAAATAGAATTTTAAACTTTTTTGAAAAAAAAATTGTCACCTTTAGTACAAAACATTATATTAGTCCGTAAAACAAAAATTATTTTCTATTACTTAAGAGCACAACCTTATTTTATTTATTGAATCTGATTTTGGCTACAATCATTTTGCTGTCTGGTTATTACATTATAAATATAGTATTGTTACCTTTGCTTCCTAGGAAAAAAAACTGTCAGAACTATGGTGAAAGAAAAAAGGTTATGTTCAAGTAGAGAATACAAACCACAGTTTATTAATCTTTAATTTTTATGTTTATTTCATCAATGACACTTAACTCTCTCAGTCTCACACAGAGAAAATAATACATCAACATCTAAAAAGTATGTATTTCATTTTCCTTTGACTAAAATCTATTTTCTCTTAGTTAAGTGCACAGATAAAACTAAAGTTGTTAAATACACCTTTTCTTCTCATCATTAATGAGCACATTTATTTAGTACACATTGTGAACATAGCCTGAATATTGATGTCTTTCAGACTACAGCCTCATGGGACCAAGCCACCAAGGAACTTAGCAATTTATAAAGGAAGTAGGAACATGCCACATTACAACACAGTGTTCTAAACTGACCATCTATTGGCAGTCTACGCCTGCATGACTACGCGACAGGTTCACTTCTCTTCAATGATGCAGATAAACTACCAAAAGACAGTTCTGGGATAAAAGCATGAAAATTCTTTTCTCTGTCCAGGGCTGAATATATACTGATTGGACAGAGATGTTTATAGCACAATGAGAAGCACCTTTAAGTCCATATTTATAAAACATATTTAAAAATTTTTAAAATTAAGTCTGTGACAATTATAATAGTATCCAGTGATTTCACCAAGGATATATTAAGAACTTATCATAGTTTCATTTATGAATATTAAACTTTAAAGTCTTAACATTATATTATATAAAACATTATCTTATGTAACAACATATGTTATATAACAATATATTATATATAAAATATATAACATACTATAACAACATATAACATTATATGTAACATCTTTGAGTTTTACTTTTACATATTTTAAATCACTTTCTCAGGTCTTCACAACTTGCATTTATACACGTTAAATTACTTTCTTTGACCATTACAACCTACATAAATTTTAAACCTTATTTTCCCCTTTCATCTAGAAATAGCCATTCACTTACCATGAGACATAGGTGCTTGATTACTGAGAGCAGTCATTGGAAATCAAGTTTTCTGTTTGTTTGTTTGTTTGTTTGTTTGTTTGTTTGTTTGTTTGTTTTAAAAGAAGGAAAAGTAAAAAAGATGAGTTATTATAGTTAGCAATAGCAGCATGATAGTTTGAGTTTATCTTTTATCCAACCTGTTTTCATTTAGGAGGTTTTGTCAAACATATGTTATTCCTTATCTAATTTTTTCTAGAAGCCCCATGTTGATACAACAAAGACATGAGTGATTAGGCATACACCCATATGTCAGTTTCTGCTAACCTGAGTAGACCATCATTATAACTTTAGTAATTTATAAGCCCTAATCATTAAGCATATGAAAGATGACTACCAGCTACATGGTTTCTTATATCCTGATAAGGTCATCAGCCAAGAAAGCAGCAAGCCACATGGCTGCTATTTACTCCAAGGTAAACCCATTAGGTACACACCCTTTTAATACACAATCCTAATCAAGAGTTGAATACAAATTGTATTCAAGCATGCTATAGCAAATTAAAATTATTCATGTATAGATTTTTAACCTTTTCTGTTATAACTTTTAAACTAACTTTCATCACAGATATTACAGATCTTTTAAAGAACATGCAAAGAACTTATAAATCCGGAAATACATAACGTTTACACAATAGTCTTAAAATTTTGAAATGAAACAAAGCTTACATTTTAGCAAAAGTTTTTTAGAGGTATAGTGGGTGTGTGTGTGTTTGTGTGTGTGTGTGTTTAAAGAGTTAAATAAAACCCAAAAAGGGGACATGAGATAAGCAGCAATAATCCCCTTTAGAAATAGTTTACCTTTGGGTTGGTTTTAAGCACATAGCATTTTATTCTGGGCTGTTCTGTTTTGCTCTTCTTCCTGTCACAGAGACAGATGGCCTTTCTGACCTAGAACAGAGAGTTTAAAGGATACTTTTAAATAAGTGTACTTGAGTTTGGAGAGAGCAGGTCATAGCCCAACTCCAGAGCCAGTGTTTTTTAATAGAAAGAAAAAAAAAACATGTGTGGCAAATTTTAATATTATTTATACCAAAAAGACATTTGAATTTAGTGGTCAGGGGGAGGGACTAGAGTGGACAGAGAGCAAAGAAGACTCAGAGAGAAGGCATGAGCATGAAGTACAAAAAGCTTCAAGATAGTTTCTATAGAGTAGAGAGCAGATAGATTTTAGAGACACACTTGAGGGATCATTTGCTTGTGTGGTAGCAGAAGTTGTTATAATCTCTGAGAATTTAGAAATCTAATGTGCCATTTTCTGACCAGTTAGACTAATTACCTAGTTTGTACTAGGGCCAAACATTTTGCAGTAAAACAGCAAAGATTTAATGAAATCCTAATATTTAGATCCTGCCTGAAATTACTTCTTTGTTCTAGGCTAAGATTTAGATCCCTACCTGAAATTATTTCTTTGTTCTAGACTAATATTAGATTCCTGCCTGAAGCCTACTTCCTTGTCCTTGGCCAATGCCATATTCCTGTCAAGCAGCCCATTTCCTTGTCCTTGGCCCATGTCAGATTCTTGTCAAGCAGCACCAAAGGCTCTCTTTTTTAAAATTTCATTATCAAGGCTGATCCTGTCTTAGGTCATTCTGAGAAGAATGCCTTCCTTACCCATCATGGAATATACATTATCAAAAGCAATGTACTTCTATCTTAGGTTGGTAAGGCTCTGTGCAGCATCTTACCTGTCCTTGGCTTGACAGCCTGTTAATTTAATAACTCTGTCTGGGGGTCCATTTTCAGGTTCAAGCCATGTACTTTGGCTGCCAACATTTTGATGTTGTTAAAGAGAGATGTTGTTAAAGAGTCTAAATATTAGCCTAAACCAAAGAAGTCATTTCAGACAGAATTCTAAATTTTAGGCTAGAACAAGGAAGTTGGCTTCAGACAAGAAATGACTTTGTACTATGTAGAAGGAGCTAAGGTGGGAGGAGTAAGAAGAAGAAGAGGAGGAGTAAGAAAAAAAGGAGGAGCTAGGGAGAACAGAGATGTAGGAGCGATGGAGAGCCATGCAGGTATAAAGAGCAGTCATGGGTAACAACTTTTATTTAGGTTAGCTAATTGGGAAACAACTCTCTTTGTATGGGCATATTGTTATTGAGCATTACTAAATATATAAAGCCTTTGATTAATATTTAAGCATTAGAGTTTCATTTTCTTACTGGGCCCGCATGGATGGCGAGATGATCTGGATAATGCCCAGCCTTGCGGAGACAGCATAGAAGATTGGCAGAGCCCTCTCCCACGCTTGCATCTCATGGGTGGCAGGGCTGGTTTTTCTGGCTGGCCATTTCTAGCTGTGGTGTGCACATGGCCTCTAGCCACAGAACATGGTGGCTGAGCTAGGCAGAGCCACTGCAGTTTAGATAGTCAGCATGACTGGTGGCCATTTTTAAATAATTACAACAACAGTGCTATGACAGGGAAGTAGGCTCAGATACTTTGGTAATTCTAATAAGCCCTTAGGAACACTTATCACAGGAGTGTTCACATAATTGGGTTTAGTGCCTTGCTTTCTCTTTGACTATTTATGTTTATTGTCTTGCTTGTTCCTTGACTTCTTGTATCTATTATATTGCTAGACCTTCAACCTAGAACTGACCTTAATATTTGCATGTAATTAAAATGGTATAAAAGCATAAAGGAGGAGGGGGGATGATATAGGGGGTTCTAGGGAGGGGAAATGGGGAAAAGGGGTGACATCTGTATTGTAAATAAATAAAATATCCAATAAAAATTTAAAAAAATAAAGTTACTGTAAAAAATGGAAAGCTGTGTAGGCAGCTAGACTTATAATTTTGAAAATGATAACAATCCTGATTTGTTAGCTGTGATTCTTTGATATTTGTGTGGCCTCATATAAAGAAAAAATGAATATTTTTTTTAATATTGACATTTGGATTTGATATGCAAAAAAGATTTAATGAAATCTCTGAGTCCTAGGAGGAGAAGAAATTAGAGAAGACTTGAGGAGCCTATGAATCTAAACATGGTCATTGTTAGAGAAACAAGTGATCTGAGACACAGACTATGTAGAAAAGAAGGCATCCTTCAGAAGCACAGCAAAGAGGAAGAGGGAGGCATTTAAGGAAAAGGGTTGCAACGAGGAACTCTGCCAGAAGGTGGATTCCAACATCATAGAGACCCAGGAGGTTATAGAGAAGCTGCCTAATGTACCTGCACAACTTAGAGTTGGCTCTAGGATTTGGCAGAGACAAAGATAGCAAGCTCCAGTGAGCCAAGAGGAACAGAGAAAGAACAGGCTGCTTCAAGGTGGGATAGAGAGACCAGTGGTTAGTCATGGTTAGAGACAGAGCAAGCTCCAGGAGGGAGCAGCAAAACAGATTTGGAGGGAGCTAGGAGCTGATCAAAGGTGTTTGAAGAAGTTAAGTACTTGGTAACAAGATTTTCAACCCGGAGCATCCCCAAATGAACCAATAGACTTGTGGGAGAGGCTTAGGATCAGAATGTCCCTCCTCCAAATGATGGGGCACCAAAAATGGCATAGGGAGACTGACTGTCACACCAGGATGATTTTGTGGGGAGCTCCAGAAACCAAGAGACAGAAGGCAGCCCCAAGGAAGACATTTACGAAGGTGAAGAGAGACAAAGAGTTAGATCAGGTTAATAGGTGGCTGAAGAGGCTGAATCTAACATTTGGAGTTGAGTATGATGGGAGCCAGTAGAAGCAAGTGCTCTGTATGTAGGAAAGATATCTATCTATCCATCTATCTATCTATCTATCTATCTATAGATATAGATAGATAGATAGATAGATATAGGTAGATAGATATAGATACAGATAGATAGATAGATAGATAGATAGATAGATAGATAGATAGATAGATAGATAGAAGATCAATTAACAGTTTGATTCAGTTAGGATAGACATTGCTTGCTGGGAGGTGGGGGGGGGTCTTATGCTTCTTCAAGGTTTTAGCACCAAATATAAGTGATACTGAAAAGCAACTTCTAAACTTTCTAAACTAGACTATTCCACAGATGGAAAGAAAATTTGGAAGGGGTGTCAAACTGTCAATGGCTTATTTTGAGAGGGTGTAGAGAGAAGTGAAACTTTCTCTTGCTTTCCACTTTATAGCCATCCTGAAATGCAAGTTTTTAGATTTTGAGACCTTCTTAAGATCTCTGCCTCTGGCAATAATTTGACCAGGTTTATTCCAGTTATCTCTGACTAAATGATTGGTGCCACTATAGCAACAAACAGAAAAATTGGTCTCTCTTAGGCCAATAAACAGTTGAGCCTGCTGGATGTTCTAAGCATGGTCAAGGTAGAACAAAATGACATGATCTCTCTCTCTCTCTCTCTCTCTCTCTCTCTCTCTCTCTCTCTCTCTCTCTCTCTCTCTGTGTGTGTGTGTGTGTGTTATGTTTTGCTGGGTGGCTTGCTTGCTTTCCTCCTGTTGTTTGGTTGACTACTCAACTGCCCAGCCAGTTTACTAGAGGAAGTCATCCTTTGAGTAACAGATTTGCTAAAAGCAAATGTGTGACTTAATGTTCCAGAGCAGGTTGGTACCCATGTGGGGGCCTTCCCTTTTCAGAGGAGAAGCTGAAAGGAGAATGTGGGAGGGTGATGTGAGAGTGAGACTAGAAGGAGAGGAGAGAAGGGGCTGCAATCAGGATATAAAATGAATAAGTAAATAAATTAAGAAAAAAAATTTAAGTACATGAAGGAAAAAACCTCTATGAATTCATTTGTAGTAGGAGTGGGAGGAGGAGCTTCTGATATAATGCTATGCTAGGTAATCAAAGAAGCAAAGACTTACAAGTAATTCTATATAATGCCCTGATGTGTCACAGAACTAGACCCTCTACTAATTAAACTAAGTCATTATGGGTACATTTTTGTCAACTTCACACAAAATCAAGTCACCTGGGAAGAAGAAATCTCAACTGAGAAACTTCTCCATGAGACTGGCCTGTTGGCATGATGTCAGACATTTCCTTGATTAATTATTGCTGTGGGAAGGCCCAGCAACTGGGAGCAGTGCCACTCCTGGGCAGGTGGTCCTGACATTAGCTGAGCAAGCTAGTAAGCATCCTTCCCCAGCGGTTTCTGCTTCAGTTCCTGCTACAGGTTCTTGCTTGAGTTCCTACCTCAATTTCCCTCAATGATGGACTATGAACCCTTTACTGGTTTGGACAGTGTTTTAGTACAACAGCAGTGAAACCAATTAATACAGTCATAAGTATACCCATCTCTTCTAATCATACTTTTTATATGTGATGCTTTCAAAAATGCCAAAAATTAACTGTTTTACTAACCATTGTCCTTTGTAGCTGCCAGTATGCTAGTTAATAATATAATAAGGAAATAGAAAACTGCCATGTATATTCAATGACAAAATATAAATTTTTAAAATATAAGTTAATACCTTTTCTCTTTTCTGGATGTTAGCATTGTGCTTCTGTTAAATAAAGAAGTGTGCTACATCAGAACAAGTGACAATCAACTTTAATTTTAGTTCTAATATTCAATATCTCCAACAGATGTATAAACAGGATTTCTGTGACTTAGACTGAGACTTTGCAGGCTGAGAACAATATAAGTGATATTGTAAAGTGAAAGACTCTGGGTAAAGCCTGTTCCTCAGTCATGAACCTGGGTTTACAACCTCTACTGTCATAAATCATTTCGACTTTGGTTTTTTAATTTTTCAAAGTTGTTTTTTTCCCTCTCTCTTTCTGTAAATGAAAGTAGGTTTTCTTTAGACAATATATACTGAATATGAATTTTCCATCACCCCCAGCTCCTTTCAGGTCCTCCCAGACTCCCCACGTAAGCAAATTCATACCCCTTTTCTCCCTCACACATTAGAAAACAAGTGAGAAGCTAAAATCCAACAAACCAGAATAAGACAAGACAAAGAGAAAAAAAGTCAAGAAAGTACACAAGAAGCACATACAGATACAGACACACACACATAAAGCATAAAATCATTAACTACAATATATAAAGACCTTTAAAGTTAAAAATGCCTAGAAAAAAATTATTATGATTTAAAATAATAAAACTCAAAGAATGCCATTGGGTTTGTTTTGCATTGGCCGTCTGCTACAGAAACACACAACTGGACAGTGTATAGAGAGTCAAAGACTTTGGAACACTCATTCTTAAATGATGGAATATCTCCATCAACCTTGCCCCAGAGCTTAGGGAATTCTTCTGGAAAGGAGGCAAAGAATGTAAAAGCCATAGGGGATGATGATACCAAAGAAAAAAGGCCTTCTCCACACAACATGGATGGCACACATATGAACTCAGAGGCTGTGGCTGCATGCATAGGCTCTGAGCCAGATGGGGTCTCAGCACTGAGAGGGAAAATGGACACACGTCTCCATCCCTAACCCAGAAGCTATCCCCAACTGACAGCTACTCAAAAGGTAAAAATTAGCTTTCTACACCAGAATCTCACCACATTTGTCTCCATTCTCAATAGAATGCCTCTGAAGAGGGTCCTTAAAGTACTAAGGTTTCCCCTTTTCTACAAACTAAAGCAACAAGACCCTGAGAAATCTCGAGACAGCCAAGAAAACATTGAATTTGGGAAAGGTTGGTGGGAGACCACTTGAAAGTCAGCTGTTTGTTGCTGAAATAAATGCCTGAGATGATCAACTCAGAATAGTGAAAGTTTATTTGGACTCATGTTTCCTCAGTTTCCAGTTGTTTGGCCCTGTTTATTGCTTGACCTAGTAACAGGACAGCATGTCATGGTAGGATAGAGCAAGCTGCTTGTGAAAGACAGGATATCTTCCTCAGGACGCACCCTTATTCTCAGTGATGCTTCATGCCAGAGACCAAAGTTTCAGGGCATGATCCTTTGGGGTATTTTAAGATCCAAACTATAGCAGTTGTGTGTATCTTACACCTTCAACAGAGCATGGACACTGGCTAACAGTGGGGAGCTCTAGTCTATGTCTGAAGATATCCCATGGAATCTCAACCAGCAAGAGAAAAATAGAAGCAACAGCATTAGGAATTTGACATAGTGCAACCTTGAGGCAGGGAGCATGAATCTTCTCTAGGATCAAGTAAATCTTTGGGACCAGGCCTCAAACTATTTTTTACATAGATTTTTCTCCCAAAGAGTGACTTCTCTGCAAAGCAAAGTCATTCTAATGGATCTGTGTCAGGCCAAGAGACTAAAGATAAATGTTCAAAGAGTGATAGTCTGTCATAGGAGGGACATTTCCTAGTTCAAGAGCTGCTACGAAGAGATAGTTAAAAATAGAAAATGAAAGGCATCAATGAGAGGACAGTTCAGTGGCAGTGCACTTGTCTCCAAGAAGCAGTCAGGCACAGCCATGTTCCCTCCAACTCCTTTGTCCCCAGCTCCAAGCTTAATAGGATAGGAATTTCTAAATAGCAGGTGAGGAACAACTTTCAGAAACAAATCAGAAAAAGAAGTCTCATAAAGGCCTTGTGGGGAGTAGAGTATGCTTCCCACCACAACGGTAGACATCTAAGCCTGACCTGGGAAAGGAGAAAAAGCTTGAGTGACTTAAAGTTGGACTTATTGAACTGATGAGAATTGTCTTGTGGTTAAAAAGAATAATAAGCCTCATAGCATATTAGGGAGATTACTTATAAAAGAAAGATAAAGAATAAATTGACTGGAGGAGTATAGTGAGCAAGAGTAAAATAAATATACCATTAATAATCAGCAAGGTGATATAAATTATTTTTACATATATGAATTATTTACAATGTACCAGAAACTAGGTGACTTAGATATTTGGAAATATGAATAAATGCAGATATAGATTCTCCAAAGCTACATATTGATATACAGTAGATAAATAACATACATATAAATACTATAAGATGGTAGAAAGAGAGCGGAAGATATTTTAGATACATAGATGATGGATGGTTTGATTGATTAGATAGATAGATAAATAGATAGATGGATAGATAGATAGATAGATAGATAGATAGATAGATATAAGATGATGGATAAATCTGTTTTTATTTGTTTATTTTTTGATAAATCTTATATATTTATCTTTACCTATTTTTCCTGTCTGTTTACCTAACTCCATTAGTGTATACATTTGTTCTTTAAAGAAGAGTTAATTACCTACATTTGCAGATGTAGACGATGTTGTTACTACTTTTATAGATGAAAAAATAATAATGTGAGAAATTTCACCCAAGACCACTCACACAGTAAAATGCAGAGGTAAAAATTCTTTTTTTTCTTTTATTGGATATTTTCTCTATTTACATTTCAAATGTTAACCCCTTTCTGGTTGGTTGATATTGTTGTTCTTTCTATGGGGTTGCAAACTTCTTCAGCTTCTTCAGTCCTTCCTCTAACTCTTCCATTAGGGTCCCCATGCTCAGACCAATGGTTGGCTGTGAGCATCCACCTCTGTATTTGTCAGGCTCTGGCAGAGCCTCTCAGGAGACAGCTATATCAGGCTCCTGTCGGCAAGCATTTCTTGGCATCCGCAATAGTGTCTGGGTTTGGTGACTGTATATGAGATGGATCCCCAGGTGGAGCAGTCTATGGATGGCCTTTCCTTCTGTCTCTGCTCCACACTTTGTTTCCATATTTCCTCCCATGAATATTTTGGTCCCCCTTCTAAGAAGGACTGAAGCATCCACACTTTGATCTTTCTTCTTCTTGAGCTTCATGTGGTCTGTGAATTTTATCTTGGGTATTCTGACCTTTTCAGAGGTAGAAATTCTACAGATGCTGCCTCTACTCTGCGTCAAGCTCAGTGTTACAAAGTAATAAAATAGTCATCATCCTGTTCCCACCTCTGAAATATTCTAAAACAAGGAAGAAAAAAATTATGAACTCAATGGCTTCACCTACACTTAACAAATACTACATGTGATACACTCTCCATACGAACTGTGCAGTCCCACAAATTCCACAAGAACATACTGACCAGCATGACTGCTATTTCACAAGTGGTGAGACATAGATCCAGATTTCAAATGCAGTTCTGTGTAGTTAAAGGTCTGAAATCTTTTCACTGATACCTCCCGCTTATTTAGATAGTTATTAAGATAAAGATTTATGAGGTTCTAAATTTGGTCCAGATTAATCAATAAAATCAGCTACCGAATAATATATTTGGAGGGAATAAGTGACTTTCACCTACTCAATACTTGAAATATAGATTAATTACCTTTTTATTACATTTTCTTATAAGATAACTAAGCCCCCTCCTCAGTCAGAATCCCTATGGTTGCAAAGCTAATGGTAGGGACAAAACCCACAACCTCTTATGCTAATTCACATGCTAACTCACATGCTAACTAACTCACATGCTAACTCACATGCTAACTCACATGCTAACTCACATGGAGTTTTATCTACAATGATGGAGGTTTGGGGATGAGTAAGAAAGAACTCAGACAGTGGATTTAAAGCCTGGAATATTGAAAGAGACTTTCTTTTCTCTGTTCACAGAAAATCATAAGTACTATATCAATGTAGTGATTTCATCCTCTTGAAAAACAGACAAGCAACCTCTGAAGATATAATTCTAGAATAATATCATAAGTTATTGACTGCTGATGAGGCAAGTCTCAGGAGAATTTTCCTTTTTACTGTTTATACTGCTACACGACTCAAAACTATGGTACTATGTAGTAAGGCAATATTTTTGAACTGTTTATAATAAATTCCCAGATAGAAAATACGTAATTCAAAAATATGTAGTTTTGTACCACAACAACCAAATTATCTCCATTATAAATTTTAGAACAGAACTCATAATCCACAACTATTATCATGACAATCTGAGAATTGAAGGTAAGAAGCTAGAAATTATTCCCATGGTTATCTGATCATTGCCTGCATTTACATGATATTTTTGCAGTCATTTTGCACAGTTTGTGCTTACATGAAGAATTATGAACCAAATTGTCATGTTTATGTTAATAACATTTTCTTCTTCCTGCTAAAATAGAATCCAAAAACAATCAGCAGTTTATCTGGGTTTAAAATTGCTTAGTTACCTTTTCAGTTTAAGACTTAAATTACATGGACAATTCTGAGAGGAGAAATTCATATTCATCCATTACATAGTTTCACATATAATCTTTCCCCATGATGAAACAACCAGCCTATTTTCCAGAATTCAAGCAAATATTGTATTTCTTTGACTTTGCTTAATAATGTACTTTGCATCCACTGACCACTGGATGCTACATGCTATGAAATAAAAATGGGTCTACCATCTGTATGAGTCACTCTAAAAATTTATTCTTTCAGTGCTACAGGCCAAAGAAGCCATCATTCTTCCTACCTGCATACAGCAAACTAGATAAAGGTGAGAAACATTGTGTCCTGTTCATTTCACCAACCTCAAATTATTATTAGTTTTTCTGAACTACAAAAATCATAAAGATTATTAAGGATGATGCTTCCTTGACACACTATTATTTTGCGTATTTTTCTTGCTTTATTACAGTGGCTTGCATCTCCAGCATAGAACTAAACAGTAGTAGTAAGAACAAGCAGTAACACATTGCTCCTGGCTGAAGATTTTATTCATGCTTCCACGATTAGGAATAGTGTCAGAGAAACTGGAAAAATCACTCAGCACTTGCTGCTCAATCAAAGGACAAGAATTGTTTCCTGGCACCTATGTTAGGAGGTTCACAACTGCCTATATCTCCAACCCCACAGTATCTGATGGCATATTCAGGCCTCTGAGGGTGCCTGTACATGTAAAAGAAATCTAGAACAAACAAACAAACAAACAAACAAACAAATAAAAACAGTATCAGGTAAAGTAAAATTATGCTTTATTCCTCTGTTCTAAATAATTTATCTTAGGAACCCATGTTGAATTTTATCAGTGGTTTTCTCATATCTATTAAGATAATCAGAGTTGATAGGATGAATTATACTGATTGAATTCTGAATATTATAAAATCAAGTAATTATAAAATCAAGTAAGCTCCTTCTGCAAACAACAGAATACCTATATAATAGTGTTAGGGTTTGAGTCTTTCCCAGGGACTGGTCTTAATTTGTACTAGCCGTTTGCTGGCCATTCGCTCAATCTCTACTCCACCTTTATCCCTGCACATACTGTAGACAGAACAAATTTTGGAGTGAAGGTTTTGTGAGTGGGTTGGTATCCCCCTCCCTCCACTGAAAATCCTACTTGGCTTCAGGAGGTAGCCACTTCAGACCACTTCATAGTCCCAGCTGCTAGGAGTCTCAACTAGGTTCACCCCCACAGACTACTTGGAGCCTCCCCTGTCCCAGGTCTCCAGCTAATCCCATAGATACACCACCAATTTCCATTCTCTTTCCCAGTCCTCTCCCCCACCAACCCACTCTCCCCAATCTGATCCCCAACCCTTGCTCCCCTCTCCACCTCCTCAGCTACCCACCTCCAATGGCTATTTTCTTTCCCCTTCAAAGTGAGATTCAAGCATCCTCCCCTGGGCCCTCCTTGTTACATAGCTTCTTTGGGTCTGTGGATTGCAGCATAGTTACCCTGTACTTCATAGCTAATATCCACTTCTAAGAGAATACATACCAGTTGTATGCTTTTCTGGGTCTGGGTTATCTCACTCAGATGATATCTTCTAGTTCCATTCATTTGCCAGCAAATTTTATGATGTCCTTGTTTTAACATCTGAATAATATTCCATTGTGTAACTGTACAAAATTTTCTTTATATATTCTTCAGAAACAGATGCAGAAACCCATAGATAAACATCAGGCAGAGCTCGAAGAGTCTTGTAAAAGAGTTGGGGAAATAATTGAGGGAGCCAGAGGTGTCAAGGACACCACAAGAAGAACTATAGAGTCAACAAGCCTGGGCACATAGGGTCTCACAAGGACTGAACCACTACCAAAGAGCATGCTTTGGCTAGACCTAAGGTCTACACATATGTAGCAGATATGCAGCTGAGTCTTCACGTGGGCCCCCTAACAAAGTGGGAGATAAAAGCTGTCTCTGACTCTGTTGCCTGCCTTTGGATCCTTTTTCCCCTAGTGGGGCTGATATATCTGGACTCAGTAGGAGAGCATGCACTTAGTCCTGCTGTGACTTGATGAACCAGAGTGGATTGGTACCCATGGGGAGACCTCCTCTTCTCTGAGGAAAGAGTGGAGGATGGAGAAAAGGAGGGTGTGAGGGTGGGACTGAAAGGGGGGCATGATAGGATGTAAAGAGAATAAATAAATAATAAATAAATAAAATAAAATACTTCTTGACCAAACCCCATTTGACCATTCTTTCACAGTGTTGGGTTCAGTTGTCTACGTTAACCTAAGGTTTTCGTCTGACCCCATAAAAGACACTACTCTGGGGTATTTATTCTTCAAATGCTTGTGTCTGCTTTTTATATCAGGCTAACTTCAACCTCGTGGATTTTACCATAAATAGCCCTCATTTATTCTATTTCTCAGGCTTGTGTTAATTTGCACTATTTTCCTAAACATTTGTTAAAATTTACAAGAAAGTCCATCTTGACCATAAGTTTAATGGTAGAATTATTGTAAATAAGCACTGTAATTAAATTTCTTTAATGCATATACATTTATGGTTTAAATATTTTCTCATGAGTGAACTTAGGCAGTTTTTATATTTCAATATTTTTTGCTATTGCTTCTAATGTTTGATTTAAGTGGTGAATTTCTTCAAATTAATTCCTTGCTATCTTTACCTGCTCATATGGTCGCTGTGATATTTCCTTTTTATTATCAATACTAGCATTGCATTTGTGTCTGTTATACTTGAAACTGGTTTAATTGGAAATTTATCTTATTTTCCTACCCTTTTAAAGCCTTTTAGTTTCATTGACTTTCTTTTTTTACAATTTTAATTTCCAATTTTAAATTAATTTTAAAATTCTCTCTCTGTTTAATGTGCTTATCTTCTCTTAGCTTAGTTTACTGTTTTTCAAATTTCTTACATTTTAGACTATTAACTCAGGACTTGCCTTTTCTTTGTTGCATAGGTTATAATACTGTGAGTTTGCCTCTAAGTCCTATTTTATCTACATATTACAAATTTTGATACACTGGGTACTATCTCAGGTTCTTGAAAAACAAGCCTTTAAAATGAAATTACACATAGGAGTTATTCAGAGCAAGGTATGACTGGATAGAAACTGAAGGCCTTGGAAGTTCTCAAACTAATGCAAATTTGAGACTTTTGAAGAGCCAGAAGGAAGGAAAATGTGGAAAGAGCCAGATACTGGTGGAGCACAGAGAAAAATCTCAGCTGAACATGCTGAAGGACGAGGGGAGATGTGAAGAAATAATTATTCTTTCCAGACAGAGCAACTGTGGCCAAAGAAAGAATTCCACAAAGTTCAACTTGACAAACCAAGAAACATTAGGGGAGATTACCAGAATGTGGGCCAGTGGTTGCTTATACAAGTGTGGATCGCACAAAAGCATCTGTTAACAAAATACCCACTCCAGCAGATGTAGCAATCCAAGAAAACAGCAAGAGTAGAACTCTCTGCACCACTTGCAGGCATCACAGGCAGGCTGTCTCCTCTCCCTAGATGTAGCTTCTGCTTGTATAACTACAGGGCTAGACCTCATGTGTGGTCAATGTTAAGTACTTCCTGAGATATGTGAGTTGTGTTTGTATGCTGGGTCTTCAGGGTAGACTGTTCAAGTTCGAAGAAAATGTTATGCAACCGACTCTTGGGCCTTGGTATAAATACTGTTTGTCAGGAGATGCTTTTATTGAGCAAGATGGACTGGCTTTGTATCCTGGCTGTGTTCTTTAATAGCCTAGGAGGGACTTAAGAAGTCACTGCATTGGGATAACAGAAATGCCGCTACATGTTCTGAGAGTGTGTGCTTGTGGGTGTGTGAGTTTGAATACACAGTGTACACGCATGTGCATATGGAAGTATGGGAATGTGGGACAGTCAGTCACCTCAGAGGCAAAAAAGAAGGCTTCAGATGCTCGGACTGAGGTTACTAAAGGTTGTTAGCTACAAAATATCAATACTTTGAACCAAACTCAGACCCTCTGTAAGAGCAGTAGTGAGTGCTATAAACCATTGGGCCATTTCTCCAGCCCTATTCTAAACTTTTAAAAGGTGCCAACAAGCAGCACTCCTAATAACAAATTTCCTCTTGACTGTAGTAGGAAACTCCATTTCCTGACCCACTTCTACCCTTTCCTGTCACAAATGCCCATTTCTTCATGTGTTTCCAGAGTTTAACTTTGTCATAATTTCTGTGTATCTTTCTCTGTGTATCAGAACACTCAAAAGATGCAAAGGAGACAAACCTCAATCATCTCATTCTTTGTCATTTGGGTCTAGTCTTTGCCATATACCCTGTTGCAAGCATACCCCTTAAAGTAATAAGACAATCTTCAACCAAGAAGGTTCCAGAGTTGCTCTGAGGTCCCAGAGGTCCTCCAGCTGGTAATTGGGAGTCATGAGAGACTACTCTTGTTTGAACCTTAAATTTCCAATCCACACAGAAGCACATGCAAGACAAGATAATGGATCTTCCTGGTGGCAGAACACTGGCTCGCAGCTCAACTCTGTTTTCAGTAAATCATCTCCATTCTCCTTTAAGAATAATTTGTATGTGTAAATACCTCCCAACATCCATCCTCTGATCTCTTAACCTTGCTGTCTGTTTTCTCAACTTACCAAGTCTCTGGGATGAATCGAGGTTGTCTTTTGAAACAGCAGCCTGGCAGCAGCTTGGGCTGCTTTGGAAATAATTTCACGGTCTTTTCTTCTTTATAGTTACAGCATTCTGATCTGTTGGATGCTGGAAAACATTGCTTCCATATTTGACTCATTTCTTTTTGTTGTTTTTTTTTTCACAGAAGAGCCTCATGGCTATTAATTTTTTTGAGGCTTCAGGAAAAATCTGGCTCACTAAAAATATGTTCATGAATAGATAAATGTACAAAATCAAAAACCAAAAATATTCCCCTTCCTTTGTGTCCAGAGGCATATTTGTTGTGTTATTGGAAACTGTGTTCTTATGTGAAAGCAATCATATGAAAACACTTTTTGTTTTTATAAAAGTGAAAGTATATACATAATACACATACTTTCCCTTAAATTTTTTCTTCATTATATTTTATTATGTTTTTTCTCTTTCTTTCCTCCCTTCCCCCAAACAAAAAACAAATAAATAAAAAGAACAAAATATTTCAAAGCAAATACACACACACACACACACACACACACAAATGGAGTCCATTTTGTGTAAGCAAAATATTTCCGGGCATAGGGACTGCTGCGGAGTCTGGTTCATATACCTAGTGACACTCAATGGGAGAAAACTGATCTTTTTTCCCTTCCCCAGCAGCTACCAGTTGCAAATAGCTGCTTGATTATGGGAGGGATATCGTGTCTACTTCCCATTGTCTGTGCTGAAATTTTGTGTAGCTTGAACTTGTTCAGGGCTTTGTGTGCTGCACAGTCTCTGTGAGTTCATATTGCATCAGTCCTGTTGTGTCTGGAAGATGGTATCATCTATCACCTTGGAGTCATCTATCACCTGTTGTCCTGGCAATCTTTGGGGCCCCAAAGTCTCTCACTCTGCACTTGTCCAGTTGTGGGTCTCTGTGTAATTACTGTCTACTGTAAGAAGAAGCTTCTATGATAATGGTTGGAGAGTGACCTGATCTATGGGCATAACTTTATGCCATTAGGAATTATAGAGTTTTTTATTCAGTGAATTTGTAAGTGGATGTATTATTGTTGTCTTTATCTTTCTACCAAATACAGTATCCGATTTTGACTTACTGTAGGGCTCTGGTCTCATACACTTGGATTTCTTCAAGATAGATTCTTAAGATTTTATGTTGAGAAATATGTGAGTTTAAGATTTGAAAAAGATTGACACTTGTATGCCTTCTCTGACTACACTGTTTTCTCTTCATTTGAGAGAAAAAACAGGGTTCTGGGTTCCGGAATTTTAAAGCATGGTCTTATTGTTGTTCATGTGCTCAGTTGAGTCATGAGAACAATTTATATATTATGATATATTCATCATTATATAGTGATAACCTATGACTTCATAATACAACACACATAAGCTTAATACATGTAGAACTACTAATTTGACACAATTACAGTCACTCTTACTATCCAAAATAAGCATTCAAAATAACTCTGAACAGAGAAATTTAAGTAAATAATAAATGAAAAGGAGAGTTTTAACCTTGAAAGCCTTCTTTCTCTAATGGCAAGTGAGTGCCTCATAGTCGAGGGTGTGTTTCTTAATATATTCCATCCCTTCTGTAGAATTTCCTATTTTACCAGAACAGTACACCTTAATATATTCCTTTCATTTTAATAATACCTGCGCTGTGATTTCTTTTTTATTTTTATCTCTGAGTGCTATATATAAACCTGATCTCTCACCCTACATGCATAACTAATTCATTCATAGGGCCAGCTGAAGTTCAAGTCTAGATGATTGTGCTGAATACATGTCATGCTAAATCAGTTCTTTAGTGTTCTGGTGGGTGAGGAGAGGGAGTAAGGTTGGATGCTGATTCCTGGCTTTTAGCATCCACAGGAATGATCAGAAGAGATAAAGCATGGCAGACATATAGGAAAGCATACATTATCATCCAGTCCTTAGGCAATACTGGCTCCATGATCTAGGTGATAGAAGGGGAAGCATTCATAGGGTACCACATGCAATAAAGAACTATTTAAACAGATAATGGGGATGGATCAGGGGTAAAGGCACTTACCATCAAGCTTAACAACTGGAGTTTGATGCCTGCAACCAGATGATTGAAGGAGAGAACCCACACCCAAAATTTGTTCTTTGACCTCCACACATGTGCTATGGCATGTACTTATACACATTCACACCCATACATACAAACGCATAAGTGTATTTTTAAAAGAAGTCATTAACACTTATGAAATATATGAGTTTAAATGATAAGCACTTAGATTTTAGAACTTAAAAAACTCTTCAAAGTTTATAGCTACCGTTTTTTATTTGACCATCTGAGACATTCAAGAAATATTTATAAAGCACATGTACTAATTAAAATACCATATTTTAGAATCATGAGAAAGTAACAGTGAAATTGAAAGTATAGAAATCTTAGTGTTCATAATGTTTCTGTCTGTCATACAAAGACTGAGACCAAGCAAAAGTACAACTGTCTGGTGTTTCAACAGAAAGAATTCTATTTAGACTCTCCTGCCCACAGAGCCCACTATCTTCAGTGACCCCCTAGCACTTATAGAGATGGAACCTATGAATGTGGCACAGTGCTACTCATGTGATTTTTGCTTTTTACATTAAATAAAAATAAAGGAGAGTTATAGATGTAATGAAGGTCCAGAATCCACTGGGCTCAAAGTAGAGAGATTATCAGGGTAGAGCCAAACAAAAACCTGCAAGACCTTTTGTATTAGAATTAAAACCACAGAAGTTAACAGAGTGTGACCAGGGCTCAAGGTGAGAAAGAGGCTCTAATACTATAGACTAGCAGTCCGTGTTGCAAATCCTTAAAAGCAAATGTAACAGGAGAGAACAGACCATTGTTGACAAGCAGAAAACAAAGGCTTCCACAACCATGAGGAGCTGAATTCTATGAGTAAGCCAAGGCATGTTTCCCTAGAGCCTAGATGAAAATTCGGCTTGCCAATACTTCCGTTTTAGCATTGTAAACACCAGGCACAAAACTTAACTGTGCCCCACAAAATGTCAGAGTAAGAGAATGCTTGCTTCAATGTTTCTTTTCTAGTCTCCTTACAAATGCTCACACCAGCACCATTCAAGAGATACTTCTATTTGCAGTGAATCACAGGCAATGAGTGAGAACAGAGACTCACAGCTACATAAGGTATTGAGAATCAGTGACAGTTGAGTACTTAGCCATAAACAGGACATTACTACGTCCTCTTTAAGGCTGGGGATCATCACAGAGGAGTAGGAAAAAGGAACATGAGGGCTGGAAGATAGAGCAGAACTATGAAATGCTGACCCTTGGACACAGAAGGGCAAACACACTCATGACCTCACAGCCTGCAACTTGTCTACATAAGGGGAGACTTTGCCTTTAAACAACCAATCATGGATCAGGATGGGGAGCCATGCTTCCTGTTGAACTTCTGATAGATTCTGAGGCAAAAGTGGTCACTAACTATAACTGTGCGTGCACTCAGGAGCCCACCAGTCTCTAATGCATAGATTCAAACCTAGCCACACACTGATGGGTCTGGCTAAACTCAATGTGTCTCCAAAAAAGACATGAATCCTGAAGAAGGAACTTACAGGAAGGTTAGCAAGGTAATAGGGGCTGAAGAGAAATTAGAGAAGTAAACAGAGATTACAGTAGTCAGAACCCACTTATATGCTTGAAACTGCCAAACAACAATGCAGTAAATTATTTTTAAGATTCATTTCTTTTTATTGTATGTATATGAATACTTGCCTGCATATATGAGTGTACACTAGGTTTGTGCAGTGTCAGAAAAGTCTAGAAGAAAGCATCATATCCTCTGGGACTACCGTGTGGGTGCTCGGAATTGAACTCTAGTCCTGTGTAAGAGCAGTAAGTGTTCTTTAGCACTGAGCAATCTATTCAGGCCTATGAATAAAATGTCTGTAAGGAATAGAACAGATGTATTGAAAGTACATAAATAAAAGTAGTTTATTTCTATTTATTAAACAAAAGTTGTGCCTGCAGTAAGTTAATAACTCCAGATCTCAGAATCACTTTTATTATTAAGACTACAGGAATATGCTCTAAATGTTTTTCATGTATACTATCTTCAGATGACACATGTTGCCTTAAGTACACACTATATATACATGTTTATGTAAATATAACATATGTAATACACATATATTGAATATACAGAAATGACCAGATTATATGTATGCAGATTATATATGTCACATATATACCTTATATACAGTATTTTCTATTACATTTATTATGCTCCAAATTAAATCAATCTTTGACCTTCACTTTCTCTCTCATTAGCAAGATACACACATATCTAAATGAAATATACTTTGCTTTATGTAGTCTTGATGGTTTACTTTAAGATATATATAGATATAAGAGAGTATCTAGTCTCTGCCAAAATGTACTGGGTCTTAAGATTTCAATGTTCTATACAGAATTAAGAACACACATATTCAAGTTCAATGCAAATATGAGAAGATAGATCTAGGAGTTAGAAACGACTATTAAATTCACTCCTGTCAGGGGCATCCTTAATTAGAAGCACAGTCATGGTAGATACAACAGGAGTCTGACACTTCTATATAGGAAAAGATAGTTTTCAGGACTTCTCTTCTGTAAAAGGTTTGATTCAAGACTCAAAGTACTGTGTTAAGATGTCAGATAATTTTACCTTTGGCTCTGAAGCCTATACATTTTATGAGCATACTAGAATTTAAGGATGAATCTTTATGAGAAATACAGGGGCTGAGTTAGAAGAAAACCTGGAGTAATGAGGAGACAAGCAGTGTTGGTTTACACTTGAAACTTTATAACTATTTTGTATTGTTATAAGAGTAAACTGTTACGAAAGGAGCTAATATAACATAAAACTGAACCTGAATGAAACTATACTTTGGAGCATAATCACACACTGAAGCACAAGTCCAGATGAGTTGGTACATGTTATTTTTGCAAATATATATATTAAGATCAAAATCACCGCACAATTAAGAATTAACACTTCATGTGAGCACACTGTTGATGGGTGTGATAAGCACACTTGATAGTCAACTCCATTAGATTGAAAAAGCATTGGGTATAGTAAAGCACATTGATAGCGGGTCTGTGGGTCTGTGGGGATGTTCCAAGAGAATTGACTAAGGGGCAAGACCAACCCTGCACGTGGGAACAGGAGAACGTTCTGTAGGCTGGGGACCAACACTGATAAAACAAGAGGAGAATTCTCTCTGTGACTTTCTCTTTCCCTTCTTCTCCTCCCTCCATCTCATCCCCCTCTCTCCATCCCTTTCCCTTGATATCCCTCCCCCTACATTTCTCTCCCACTCTCCTTTGCCCTCACTTTCCCTGTCTCCCTCCCTCCCTCTGCCTGCACCCCTATGAAAGTCACTCTGCTATGCCAATCCTTCCCGACCCTGATGGCCTTGAAAGTAGAAGCCAAAATAAATTCTTGATTCTTTAGAATTGTTCCAGGTATTTGTGAAATGACAAAAACAGGCTGAGTGACACAGGCAGTGGTCTTCCTAGAATTCTAAAATTAGTTTTAGTACAACAAAACAAACAAGCAAAAATACACATTGCTTTAATGCTTACTTCCAGAAATACTGAGACTAGGATTCTATACAAGAGAAAAATAATTCAAATGTACTAGAATAGAAAGTAAAAACAATAAAACATTTTATTTTTTCTTCCCAAATTCTGTCAAATAAAGGTATAGAGACAATGAGCAAATCAATAGATATATACCTCACTAATATGGATTCTGACCTTGAAGACAATATTTTTCCAAATTGGAGTTGGGCAGTGAGTGAGGATTCTAGAGAGAGTGTTAATCTCAGATCTAGGGTCAAACTTGAATAAGAACACTGTGAATATCACATAGTCAGGAAGCTGTGGAAAGTTGCTGAAGATTTGTCGGCAAGACATACCCCAGTTGAAGGCCCTATGAGCTAGAGCTTGAGAAAACTGACTTTCAGTGAGGGAACCTGAAATACATCAACATTCAGAGCATATGAATTCACAATAGTATTAAAATAAATTAATCGATCACAGCTGCAGTGTATATTAAAGTAACAATACTTTAAAAAGAGAAAACGTAATTTAAAAATTGAACATTTCTTTCCCATGTGAACTGCACCCCTGAATAACCAAGCAGTTCATGATAGGAAGGTTTGCTTTTGGCTTTTATGGGAATTCTCCAGCTGATAAATGCAGAGGAAAGACACCATTGCATTTTGCAAAACCTGATGGATCTGGGTTTGGAAAATTGAGGATGGTGGCAATATTTAAAGAGAAGAAACTAGAAATTAGGTATTTTCAATGAGAAAATGCACAATGATCACCTATGAAATACTCAAAACTAAGAAATAAGCCGTGATACATTTCTTGCCTTCTACAACATGTAATTTATAAGACATAAATAATTTAGAGACATGTTTCAAAAGAAATGTGAACAGGAAGTTTCAAACTGTAGGAAATTCTTCAAGGAATAGTTTTCACATCCTCAACAAAACAAACCGCAAAAATTTGAATGGCATATATGAGATATTAGGAGATTTTTATCTGTGGCAATAGCTCATAGCTATGTATTCTTAAAATCTTGACCTTTTAGAGCAATCCAATGAAATATTTAAGTTTCTTGGAGTCTGGTAATGACTTGACTGAGTAATATGCAGATGTGCACTCAGTATGTTAGACTGTCAGCCTTTGCATGTGTTTGAAGTTTTCCAAATTAAAAAGCACTTCTATAAGATTGTGAGCAGACATTTATTCCACATAATTGGTAAGATTGATCTACACATCAGCTTAACTTTCAGATTGTATTTTCAGTGCAAATGATCTGTTCTAAGACTCGAAGGTGCTCAAGATAGCACTGACTATTATTGAAATCTACTCAATGTGAAGGGGAAACAAAGCAAAACAGATGATGTAGATTCGGATTTTTCTAAACGTGGAGATTTGGACCCAAATCAGGAACGACATTTTCTTAGCCGCTCTTAAACTGGTGTGTTAGCACTTTAATTAGAATCCATGTCCAGCAGTATTCCTGTGGGGAACAGATGAGAGTCTCAATATCACTTAACTAACACAGGAAATTGGGCCACGTGAATGCAGTGAGCACAGGAACCACAACAATGGACAACTACACTGAGAACCAGGGCCCAGAGAAGAGGGACCTACTATAAGCTTTTCTCTCTGCATATCCTCCTGCAGTTCATTCTGTTCTCCCAATCCAGCTAAATCCAGTGGAGAGAGAAGCCTAGAACACAGCTGAGAGATTCTCCTCCCAGGATGGGATGTAAACAGGCAATGCAGCCAGAGGAAGGGAAGCCGACAGTAATGACAGTAACAATCGATGTAAGAGAAATACTGAATGTCCTGTGTATTGTGAAAAGATGTTGTACTTTATCAAACATCTAAGAAGTTAAGTATTAAGATAAAGAGTCTACTACAACCAAACAAACTGGCAGATGCTTCAACTATCCCTTATACAGACTCTTTTCAACAGTGAGGTGCCTCGTTTGCACACACATACATGCACACACACACCTGTACACAGATACACACACTCATACACATGCATGCACATGCACACACAGGCACACATTATACTCACACAGATGCACATGCAGATACACACACAGTCACACATGCATGCCTACAGACACACACATTACACAAACAGGCACATGCAAATATGTACACTGACACACATGTATACACACAGGCACACACAGATACACCCACTCACACACATACACACAGATACACCTTTTATAGACACACACAGACACACATGCATCCACACACAGATACACTCACACACATGCACACATAGAGACACACACTGTATTCATACACATACACACAGATACACATACAGACACACATGCACACATACAGACACACTCATACACATGCACACACATGTGCATACACTGACACACACTCTACTCATACACATGTGCACACACAGACACACTCTGTACTCACACACATGCACACACAGATACACACTCATACACATGCACACACACACTCACACACACAATACAGATACATACTCACAAACTCCTAAGGAGAGAACAGATTTCTTTCAGTTTGTTCTGTAGGTAGCAACTATCAGAGAAACATGGTGGCATCATGACGAAGAAAGAGACCTCCTCAGGGCTGAAGCTTTTGCAGTTTCTGCCTGACCCACAGCTGCTCATTTATTCACATTGCTACTGCATTGACTATTTCTCAGTTTGTATGGGAGGTTTGCCTGCATGTGTGTGGTGCTCTGAATATGTGGTGCCTGAAGAGGCCAGAAGAGGGTGTTAAACCCCTATGAACTGGACTTAGAAACAATTGTGAGATGCCATGTTGGTGGTGGGAATCAAATCCAGGTCCTCTGGAAGATCATCCAGTGGTGCTAACTTCTGAGCTGTCTCTCCAGACATGATTTCATACTTCTTATTAAAAATAATAAACTTGGTGCTGAAGGGATGGCACAGTGAATAGATTCGGATCCTAACATCTTAGTAAATGTGTAAGTGCTACAGGGGATAAAACAAGGTTGCCTAACTCCAAGTTAGATGACTCTCTGTCTCTGTCTCTGTCTGTCTGTCTGTCTGTTTCTTCCTTCCTCCCTCGCCCTTCTCTCTCCTCCTCCCTCCACTCTTCCACCTCCCCTCTCTCCTCTTTCCCCCCCCCCCATAAGAAGAGTGATAGAAAAGAACCGCTGCGCTTCTCTGGTCTCAATGCAGCACATGGTTAGGCACACTTGCAAACATGCATCCACTTTCACCACACACACATTTAGACACACACACGCACACACACACATACATATGAATACACACAAGAAATGCACAATAAACTTCTTTGTGTCTGTAAAATGGGGAAATAGTAGATGATGTCACACTATTAATGGGGGTGAGTGCATACACACTCTGATAACATGACGTTGCCCATCGATTGTAAGTCTGTATCGCACCTCCTGTATTTGCACAAAGAATCTGACATAAGAACATTTATTTCCCAGTATTTGCAGCAATTACTTCAGCAAACAAACAGAAATGAGCAGTTGAGTTCATTGCTAGTTTGGAAACCTCTTGATGCAAATACTTGAGTGAACAGAATATCAATAAAAATATATTTTTCAATGGAAGTCTAGATATATACCAGCTAATGGTTGTAACGTATTTATAGGCAAATCTATATTTAAAAAAATATGAGGGAATATATCTGAACTTGCAAAAGTAATTTCTCTAAAGCTACATGGGTTGGGGTAGGGAAAGATAGTGAAAAGAGCCTCAGAGTTATTATTGTATTTGAATTCACATCAGGAATATTTATTCATGAGGCATTTGTATGATTAAAAATTTATGCACTTTTAAAAACTAATAGAAGTCCATCTGACCAGAAGCCAGTACAGTCTTGCAGACGTTACATAGAAAGACCTTTTAACTTACCAGGACCTTTCCTGGGTAGGGCTTCTTCATTTAAGCTATAATAATTTTAGTTGGATTTAATGCTATTTTCGCTTATTGAGTTACTGGAGTTTCAATATTAATCATTTGTTTTTCACAAATGTTTGAATGGTAAAGATGCATGAATCTGCTCATGTACACTGATCTGTGTTAACTCCTTCTACTCACTTCAAACATAATTTTCCCTGACATGACAATAACTAGAGCTAAGATATTTAGGCCTTACAGTTGTCTATAAATAAAAAGGTATTAAAACAATTTTATTTTCCTATTTTTCTATGAAATGTGAGTTATATAATTAATAATCATTGATGGAGAGGGAACTCTTTGGAGTAACTTAAAATTCAGAGTAAGAGATAATGCAAGTAAGAGATAATACAAGTTGAAATAAAGGTACAAAGTGGGAAGCAGACAGTTTTGTGAAGGGATTTCCAAATTGTGCTCAGAATCAGGATAGTTTAATGGGATTATGCATGTATGATTGTTGTATCTGTATACTAGATGGAAAGTACAATGACTACTGTCATCAGTTTTGAATGTTTCATGCTTCAGAGAAGGAGACGATGATTTGTTTCGGTGTCTGTAGTCTTCTCCTGTGAGTACCAATTCAAGAAACAACTATAAATTGGTACTCAAGATTCATATGAAGGCAGACATCCATACTGGATGAAAATGGCCCCATTCAATCAAGGAAGCCCATGGTAAACCCATACAGCTGATGTCATCAAGGTTCTCAGTCAGCACAAGCCATCAGATGGATGCTGCCGTGCTCACTCACAGATTATCTATTATTAATGTAGCATTTGAAAACTATGTAGTTATGCTATGCATTATGCATTGACCCTAACGTCAATTGTATCATTAAGTGGATTGGTTATATTTGTTTAGAATGATAGCATAAGCATTTTAGATTAATAACAATATTGAGTAAAAATGTAACTTCTATATATTTTTCTCATATTATAGTAATTTTTATTTATCAGCAATTATATCATAAAAATTACAGTTTACTTTTTTATCACCATCTCCAGATATTATTCTCTGTATTAAATAAAAATTCCACCAATAAAAAAAATCCCGTTAGTTTGAAGACTAATAATTTTAAATCCATCTTACTTTTAAAACACAATGGCACAACTTAATATATTTAAAAATGTTATTAGTGAACTTTTTTCAGTCTCTAATCATTATATTCTTCAAAAGAAAACTGAATCTACTAGGAATAAAACATGAAAATCAGATGTTCGAACTAATTTAGTATTTGTTTAAGCTGAAGAAAGATGTGAACATGCTCCATGTTGCTTCTATAAGCAAAATCCAAAATAATTGATTTTACTTTGCTTTAAGATAAAAATTTTGTAGCATTTTCTTGATAAACTCCGATGATTATAGAGCTAGGCCAGTTGATCCTCAGCTTCCCATCCCTCTCCTCAGCTTCCCATCCCTCTCCTCAGGTTCCCATCCCTCTCCTCAGCTGTCACCAGGTGCACAGCACTTTCTCATGTTGGCCTCCACCTGAGGCCACTTCATTTTATTCAATATTAACACAGAGAAAGGAAATATAAACAAATGTCTTATGGTCCATGTAAAGATGTTCAACTTTTCCAAAAACTTGAGAAATTTTAAATTAAAAATAGGTCTGTCTTTTACCAAATAGACGTTTCAATGAACACACTTTCAAGTTCATATATGAATTTTGAACACAAATGAATGAATTTAACTTTTTTATAAATGAAGTTTCACCCTTGTGTTAGCTAAATGGAGCATTAATTTTAAGATTCCTCAGTCACCCAGATGTGTGAAGATCTTCAGAAAAAATCATATTATCTCTGGTAATAGCCACTTTTTTCTTTGGCTAAACTTAGGGAACAGAATTTGGATTCTGTGACTCATCATAAACTTAGTTTTTCCTCATTGTTCATTTATACACTAAAAATATATTGGGCCTTTAAATGCAGTAGCAATGTCATCAAACTGGGTTGTTACTAAGCAGTAAAGTCTATTTTCCGGACCCCATGATGTTGCACTTCATCAACTTTCTACAGATATTCTGGTAATATCCTAGCTAACAAAAAAGCTATACATACATTAGGAAAAAATGTTTTAAGGGAAAATTATACAAAACAGGATAAACAAGAGTAAAAATAATCAACTCACCAGAAAAGATGCACCAGTTAGGAGGAGATCAAAGTTATATCATCAGCTATTTCTTTACCCAACAACACTCTTTTACTGACTGGTACATTCCTTTGTACTATGCAGAACAAATCTGAGCACTGAAGTTAGGAAGTGTGTTGTCATGAGACCATCAGGTTTCAGCCTTCAAATGCAGGTTCTGAAAGAATTATCTAGTAGGAAGATTCCCTTTGAGTACTAGAAAAGGGCAAAGGCTGGGATCCAAGCCATGCCACTCATTTAGGATTATCAGGAGAAAAGTCATCAGGAGTCAACGTTTTCATAAGCATTTCATAATCTGAATGCTCTTGGATCAACTCTTAATTCTGTTTGTGATCAACTTGGACATTTTTCTCTATGTAAAATCTGATGCAGGATTCAGTACTGAAGAGGGAGCTTGAATTCCAGTGCATCCAAGCAGTGGCATACTAAACTGCATTAATACTAGACATTTCAATCTGAAAAAAATAATGAGAAAAATATGAGACATGTTAATCTATTAATCCAATATTGCATAGGCTTCCTGATTAATTTTAAATGCTCTGTTTATAATCTTTGGCTCTGCTCAGAGTCTCTGCTACAGACATGTTAATAAAAACCTAATCTTCTATTCAACTAAGTTCATTTCTAGTTAATAAACAAGTATAATAGGATAACATAACTTAGATAGCAGGAGACAGATAATACTGCTGTGGAGATAATTGTTACTTCAGGCTCTTATGTAATCCATGTATAAGTAGCTACCAGTAAGTACTTCTACAAGTGATGTCTATATTGGTTTCATATCCTTTCTATACAAATCATGCTACATTAATGAACAAAAATTTGTTATTTTTCTAATCATGTGTCTAGAATTTCCTGATGGCTCAACAGGGTGAGGCTCATTCTACACATTTAAGATTGGGACTTGAATTTATATTTTATAGAGGTTATGACAACTTTTGGTCACATATCTCCTCACCCCCTTCACTCATGCAAAGCTTTGCTTTCCTTTCCCTTCAAGGAACACAAAAATTAAATTGAGCTTTCCTGGATAATCCAGAGTCATTTACTCTACCAATCACTCTAGATGACAGTAACCAAAACACAACAAATTAATGGAAGAAAGTCTTACTTTCGTTCAGTGTTTTAAGGGATTCAACCCACTTAGGTGGAATACCCTGGTGGATGAAAGATGCTTACCTTCTGGCATGCAAGCAGCAGAGGAAAAGGAGTATAGGAAGATATTAGAATAAGTATTCTCCTAGGACATGCCTGAGAAATGTTTCATTGAACTAGACCACACCCAACATATCACCTGATTCTAAATAGACCTAGGGGTCAATCTACTCCTCACACCTAGCTCAAACAGAACTGTTCCATACTAGTCCTCTAGGCCTACTCAGTCTAAGGACTAAATCAGAGAATACCAATTCCAGGTTCTTATGTAAAGTCTCTCTCTCTCTCTCTCTCTCTCTCTCTCTCTCTCTCTCTCTCTCTCTCTCTCTCTTTCTCTCTCTCCAGAACACATACATATTCTGGAATTATGAAATTATACTGCTTTTGCAAATCATTACCATGCTTTAAACCACATGTGGGTGTCTTCATCTCTAACATGATGCTCTGGTCTTTGAAGAAAGACTATTAAAAGGTGAACAAATTTAAATAGAATCACTAGAGTGGGCCTATAAAACCAACATGACTGATGAGCTTGTGAAAAGTTGTACTACATATAAATAGAAAAGGCAGCAAGCATGTACGTGTTCTTCGCATTTGCAGCTAAAGAGAGAGATCTCAGAGAATAGAATCTGCTGACACCTTGATTACACCCATGTACAAACAAGGTCACTATGTGAGCTCAGTGGGTTTAAATTCTCAGAGAGAGCACAGAATTGATGCTGCATGAGGGTGACTGAAGAAAAGAAAGGAAAGGGATGTTGTAAATATAATTTTTAAAACTAAATATTATATATTATATATTAAATATATAAATATGTATGTATATAAATATTTAATATACATTAAAGCACATGAAATTGAATGGGAAAGTGGTGGAGAATAAAGGAAGGAGAGAGGAGAAGAGGTTGTGGAGGAATTTGATCAAAACCATTATGTGCATATACAAAATTACTAAACAATACATAGTGTAGTTAAACAGAAAACTAACAAACAATGAGTTACCTAGGTCCTCTTAGCTTAATAGCTTATTCACTTCTATTAATGAATAATTATTTCTTTACATGCATGTACACAGTTTGTTCATTCACTTATTGGTTTCTTTCAGTTTGAAGTAAATATAAATAAAATTCGTAGATCATTAAAATGTACACTTCAGTAATCATGAATCTTCAGTGGGTTTGGATAATAGTTGACTGTGTTGGCCTCAAGTAATGACTTGCCAAGTATTTCCTCTGCTTCTCTTTCCTGGATCAGACTGTCAATAACTGACACCTTTTCCTCCTCCTCCTCCTCCTCCTCCTCCTCCTCCTCCTCCTCCTCCTCCTCCTCCTCCTGCTTCTCCTCCTCCTCTTCTTCTTCTTCCTCCTCCTCCTCCTCTTCCTCCTCCCCTTCCTCCTTCTTCTTCTTCCTCCTTCCTCATCCTCTTCTTGAGATTATTATATAATTAAATTTCTCCTTTCCTCCCTCCGAAGTGTTCCATATTTTCATATTTCAAATTCATGGCTTCTTTTTCATTAATTGTTGTTACATGTTTATATGTACATACATAAAGATTTATAAATATAACCTTCTCGATTATATAATGTTACTTTATATATATATATATGCTTTCAGAGATTTGGTATTGGACAGCCAGTTGGTATGTTTTTCTCTGGAGAAGACTATTTCTTCTCTTCTCAGTATTGCTTAGTTATTTGTAGTTCTTTGTTTAGGGCTGAGATATCATGAATTTTTCTTGGTCCACCTTGGCATGTCTACTTGTCTTTATTCCGCTCATTTCTTCTTTAAACACTCACTAGACCTCACAGAGAAAACCATTAGAACCTATTGCCCACTTTCTGTAGCAAGTTATTAATACTTATTCTATTTCTTTAGTAGATGCAAGCTGATTCAAATGATCTAATCTTCACCACCATCGTTTAGTTTGGATCTTTCATGAAATTGCACATTCTATTAAAATTACCATTTTAGGCATATGGATCTGAGCTGTACCCAACACAGGTATGTATTTGTATCATCATAACTTTCTTTTCAAAGATAGAACACTTAGCAGAGGCTGATGTGGAACTATAGGGTTGTTTCTTCCAGCTAAGCATAGGCTCTGCTAGAGAAGGGACTTTGTTACAAATATTTGAAGGCAGGTGAATTGCACAGTAATATCTTTCCTTCACCCCTTTCTAGAGACACAGGGCATGTGAACATATCATAGAAGTAAAACTCATAAAACTGTGGTTCCCTCCAAATGCAGCTCCCATGAATCCTCAGTTCCACACCTGTCCACATGCAGCCACCATTAGCTCACCAATATCCCTGCTCAAATGTTTCCACAAACGCAATTTTTACAGTTATATGCATTTATTGGGTAGAGTATGAAGGTTTTTTTATATGTCCATTGTGGAAAGATTTAATCCTGTTAATTAATATATCACCTCACATATTTACCAATATTTTTGGTGAGTGGTAACACCTTCCTTTAACTCCAGCACTCTCAGGAATCAGGCAAAAGCAAGAATCAGTAAGTCTGAGGCTACCCTGGTATATACAGGGTATATACAGATAGTTCTAGGTTAGCTATGGCTACTTAGTGAGACCATGCCTACAAGACATATGAAATTTACAATGAACTATGTAAATTATTATTATTATTCTATACCCTACTTAACAGTCCAAGTTACTTATATTTCACATGTGAAATCATGTGATATTTATTTTCTGTATCTGGTTTATACTAATATGTCCTCTCCAGGCTCATCCATACTCAGAATGACCCTCTGTTTCATGAAATGGATGCTATTCCATTGTATATGGGTACTACATGGTCTTCTTCCATTCACCAATAAATTACAACCTCAATTCTGATGAGGCAAGAAATGACATCAAATATACATTCATACATACATATATGTATGTGTATATATGTATATGTGATATATATATATATATATATATATATATATATATATTTAATTTTTGTCTTTTCTTGGATCTATTGAGAGTCCAAATTGAGGTAGTAATTTATTGGTGAATGGAAGAAGAGAATGTAGTGACCATATAAAATAGAATAGCATCCATGTACGTGTGTGTATGTGTGTGTGTGTATATATATACCATTGTTTAATCTTAGGGTTTTGTATGAAGGGATTGTAACAAGTTTTGAGTATGAACAAATCTATCTTAAATATCCTTTTAGAAGTTTTGTAATTTCAGGCCCAAACTGAACAGTGTTCTCAACAGTGCACCCATATATAATTGAATTTCCTTATTTCTCACCAGCAGGATAATCAGTGTTGCAACTTACTAAACATAATGAATGACAATATTATCTGTAAGATTATGAAACTGTATTGAACCACTAACTTATTTCTTGTTGGTCACCAGCTGCCTGAGAACCATCATTTTTTATAGCATGTGTTATGGACATGGGTACTATATTAGAGCTCTCTAAAGAAACAGAATCTATAGAATGAATCTACAGTATGAAAGAGATTTATTAAATTAAATTGTATGATTGTCTAAAATGTCCATCAGCATTCTGGAAAAGCTGAAAACCAAGTGGCTGCTTAGATTGTTCAGTCTAGGAGGCTGGATCACTCCTCAGTTCTAATCTGGCACAGAATGTCTGTTGGCTCCGTGGAGCATCCTCAATCTTCAATCCACATTGGAAAGCCTAAGAAGCTGGGTTCTGTTGTCAATAAAGGATGCTATTGACAACAACAACAACAACAACAGGTTAGACACACCAGCAAGAAGTAAGAGCAATGTTTTATTTAGCTATTTTCTATTGCTGTGATAAAGCACTGTGACCAAAAGTGAGTTGGAAAGAAAATGGTTTATTTAGCTTAAACTTTCAGGTCATAATACATAATTGAAAACAGTTAGAGCCAGAAACCACATAGGGCAAAAACTCCAACCTGGCAACAACTTAAAGCAGAAATCATAGAGGACTGCTGCTTGTTGGCTTGCTCTCTTTCTCACATTCTCACATTCTCACATTCTCACATTTCTTATAGACAAGGTCTTCCTGCCCAGTGATGGCACTACCCATAGTGGGCCAAGCCCTCCTGTATCAATTAGCTATGAAGAAACTCCCCAAAGACACGCCCATGGTCCAAGCCAATGGAAGCAAGACTTCAGCTGAGGCTCCCCATTCCCAGAGATTTCAAGTCAACAGCCTTAATCACCCATCACAGCAAGCAAGAGTCACTGCTTTTCTCCCAGAGCTCATTCTGTCTAGGACACCACTGGAACATTCCTGCCCACCCCTGTAGTTAATCAGTCAGGAAATACTCTGATAGCCACACCCAGAGGTGTGTCTCTTTGTTCCTTCTGCATTCAATCAAGTTGATAATTAAGATTAACATCATAGCTATGCAATCTCCTTTATTTTCCTAGAAATAGGTTTCCATTGGGTCCCTGTTTGACAGCATAAGCAATCTTAACCATTTTCAATAAGTTCTATTGATTCAAAAATTTGCACAGTCAATAGACATGAGAAATACTGATCTGCCTGATTCCATTGGCCTGCCATTTGTTGAACAAACTCATGTGGGTGCAATAATAGCATTAGAGTGCAGAGCAAGTGCCATCTGACCTGCCATGCTGACATTCACTGAAATGAGCATTTTTCAACTATCTTTATCTCCCTAGTGTTGATTATTTTCTGACATTTTACATAGTGCTTTATTATACATTGTCAACTGGAGGCATTATGTCCATAAATTCTAAAAAGTTAATATCAAATACATACAAATCTTGGGTGCTTAAAATTCCAACCACAGTACACCAGGTATCTGAAAGTCATACCTCTTTTACCTCAAGTCAGACAAAATCATGACACTTGCAGGCAATTCATTTTTATAATAATGCAACATATCTAATAAAATATTGCATGAGGAAAAATATCACCAGGCTTATGTGATTGTATTGTCAATAAGGAATACTTGTGTTTGCCAGATTCCATTTTTCTCATTATAGGAGAAAAGTCTTCTTTTCCTCTCTAGATACTGTAGAAGATACAACACTTACTAGTTAGTAACTGACCTATTCTTACAATTATTTAATTTTAACCGTATATCTACATACTAATAAAATTTGAGCAGTTGCAAAATGCCACTCAAAGTGCCATTGCTGCATTTGGCTGGTCTGTAATCATACTATTTGAGGTATAAAAATGAACACTTTTGTGGGACCAAGAAAAATCTTCCAATAAAAAGTGAGTTCAGAGCTTATCACGATCAAGTTCAGTGAATATGTAGGAAATCTGGCTTCATTTGAATTTTCTTGAAATAGCAAATGAGTCATATTTATTAAATTTGTGGAGTCTTTAGAAGTTTTAATTTAATATAAAATTATATAATTTGTTAGCTGGGTAATGAACCACAAACTCCAAAATAACTTGTTTACAACAATATTGCCCCAAATGGTGTCCATCAGATATTAGAAAATTGTTGAAATTTTCTGAGTTTTCATGCCCACAGTGCTAAAATGGTGGAAGCAGAAAGACCCTGAGCTAAATTAACTCTAAAATTTCAAACGATTTAGGGTTTAGTTTTCTCTAAGTTTATCTTCACAGGATCAACATAGGAGATACAAGTCTATACAAGGCTAGAAGAAAACATCAAAAACATAAAGGGGTTTGGAAGAACATGCCTGTTTGGAATATGGAGACAAGAGACAATGAGAGAGGATTTGTGTTGAAGTAAGAGTGAGATAACTTTACAGTATGGCTGATCACAGCCAAATATAAAGATACTTGAATATGAGCCTCAAGAATCTGTGCTTCATTCTACAGAGAAAGGAGCATTCTTGCAAGGTCTTAAAACTATAATGGTTTTTCAAAGCAATGAGTTGGTGTTAAGCATTAGGGATGAAAAAAAAAGAAGGTGAGTGGCTCCAGGAGAAAGGAAAATCAATAGAGGGGATGGTTTCTAGAATAGGTGTGAGCTAATGATAGCTCGAGCAAGGTGATGTCAGTGAGATTCACAGTAAAAGCTCCGAGAACAAAGGGACCCCGTGCACCTAGCTGACACACCAGGCTAATAGAGAGAGGACAGGACTCCTCTGATTTTGTGCTGGGGGAGAGGTTACATTTCAATTGTTTCACATGGAAAGTGTATAGGGAACAGAGAAACATGAAGACCTGAAGCATTAAGCAGATATGAGAGAAAACATATTGTGCACAGTGGAAAACACAAGCCTAGAAGATGAGAATCCAGGGACATATCCATTCTAATTTGAAATAAAACATTGCTTTACAAAGAGACAGAAAATGTTAATGTAAGGTTTCAAGTTGGACATTAAAATAAGGGAAGAAAGGTTTTAGTGATTTGTATGTATTGCTGGTTGTGTTTTTAATTTATTCTCAAGCATACTTCATTTAGTAATATCTCTTTTATGTCGGTGCATTGTTGAAACACTGTAATCCAGGTCTTCTGAATTGACAGAGCTTAGCTCCTTTTTATGTAGGAAGCTTTTATCAAGACACTTAAAGTGTCCTTTGGCTGCAGTAATCATGATTTTAAAAGAAAGGCAATAGTAGAAAATATTCTATGACCTAACTCAGTTAACAGAGAAGATTAGTGGTAAAATCTAAAAGAGTGAACCAAGTTTATTATCCAAAGATGGGCTTTACTGTGAAACTAAGTGTATACTCAAACACTAGTGAGCTGAACTGATCAAACTTGTTTGGTTTACTATGGAGAAAACGGGAGTGACATTTCCTGAACTCCTATGCTAGGTGGAATATATGGGAGGAGGAAATGTTCAATTGTTAAAGTTATTTACACGCATGAGTGTGTGCATACACACCCACATACACACAGGTGAGAGAGCATGCACGTACACATACGAGAACTTGAGTTTGATTCTCAGAACCCACCTAATAAAACCGTGCATGCTGGTGTACATTCAGAGTCCTGATGCTAGGATAAAAGAGAAAGAAGGTCTCAGAAGACTGCCTGGCCAGTTCAATAAGTTCCAATCCAAAGAGAGACTGTGTTTCAAATATCAAGCTGAATCTGGGTGTGTGAGCACATCCCTCTAATCTCAGCATTAGAGAGACAGAGGCAGTCTGGTATTTCTGAATTTGAGAACAATCTGCTCTATGTAATAAGTAAGAGGCTAGCCAGGGTTACACAGTGAGATCTTGTCTTTTAAAAAGGCACTGGTGGTGGGTTCCAATGCTGCAGGAAATAATCTAGCACCCATATGCACATGCAGGTAGCACTGAATGTATTCAGTAGGTACTGGAAAGAGAGACTAAGAAGAGAGAGACAGAGAGTCAGAGAAAGACAGATACACATTTTGTTGGAAGGAAAAAGTGGTCAAGGGAGTATGGGAAGAATTGAAGGGGAGAGAATGCAGAGATAGACTTGATCAAAAGACACCACATTCATGTATGGATGTTAAAATACTTTCAGAAGCAAGCCTGACAGCTCCTGAAGAATCTCAACTGAGACCATTCTCTGATCTACATGCATGCACAAATAAACAGAAAACAACACATACACAAATTTAAACACACATACAAGTACAACAAAAAACCTGGAAACTAGTATTTTACTCATATAGATATGACATCATGATCGGTTACAATACACAAACCTTTGCAATCACTTGTTTATTATCTATATGTTAACAATTTGCTTTATTATGAAATGATATTTAAGCCTTCTCCACATCCCCAATTAAACACTATTCAGGAAATTACATATGAAGCCCAGGGGAACCTGTTTTCCAAGGTATTTGTTATAGGTTTTTATTGCAATACTGAGGATGACAACACAGACCTTGTCCACATCAGGCCCTCTACTACTAATGCACACTCTCAGCCCGGCAATGTTTGGTGTGAAACACACATGGGTACGTTCTGGGATCCTGTGATATTTCTTCTTTGATTGTAGTCCATTGTAGTATCTTGGGAATGTCATTGAGAAATCTGAGCTGCAGATCAATGAAGATAAAGTAGCACAGGGTGATGTCCCTTCATTCCATGTATATACATTGTTTCTAGTTGGCCTGTAGTTTTAAAAAGACTATAAAATAGTCTTCTTAAATGGATATAAATTTAAATAATAGTAAACTGTGAGTATTAGACGAGCACCCTCAACTTGAATATGAGCATAAAGAGCAGAATCTTAATATATAGAAAATAGAAACAAATTCACAGGGTCCTGCAGGGCAAGCATGAGTGCTTTAATATGCAAGTAATTAGCTTAAAAGCAGAGGGATGAGTGGATGAGACAGAAAAGCATTCATGCACTACCCTTAAATGTTCCCAAGATTTGTGAAACACATTATTTTTAGATTACAGGTTCTTAGTAAGCATTCAGAAGGAAAATATGAAAAAATAATCTCATGTGTAGATCATTGACAAACTGGTAAAAAAAAATTCAAGAATTGAAAACAAAATCTTGACAGAAACTAGTTGAATGGATTAAATTACTTTTTAAAAATTCAATTCTATTTTTTTCACTTATTCACTCCACATCCTGCTCACTGCCCCTGTCCCAGTCACCCCCTCCCACAACCCCTCCCCTATTCCCCATCCCACTGTCCTCCAAGCATGTGAGGTCCCCCCAGGGCATATCTCCCACCCTGGCACCCTCTCTCACTGAGGCAAGACAAGGCAGCCCAGCTAGAACATATTCCACATACAGGCAACAGCCTCTGGCATAGCACCTGTTCCAGTTGTTCAGGACCCACATGAAGATCAAGCTACACACATATGAGCAGGGAGGCTCATGCACATTCTTTCATTGGTGATTTGACTCTGAGAGCCACAGAGTTCCAGTTACTTGATTCTGTTGGTCCTCCTGTGGAGTTCCCATCCCCTCCGGGGCCCCAATCCTTCCTTCTACTCTTCCACAAGAATTTACAAGCTCTGTCCACTCTTTGGCTGTGAGTGTGCTATCTGTCTGAGTCAGCTGCTGGGTAGAGCCTCCCAGAGGACAACATACTCCTGTTTTTATGGCTCAGGAGTCTGGTAGAGGTGGGGGACAGGCAGTGGGAGAATTGATCCCCCCCTCCCCATGCCCTCTGGATGGCAGGCTGCTTAGGGCAGCTTGGCTTGGCTCAGAAGACTCTAAATTGTTTTGCACAGAAATTTCAGAGGACAGATAATAGAGTAGTGCATTTAATGTAATTGAAAAAAAAAACTAAATAATTTTGCCCATGACAGCAAGGACGGAGGCACAGACCCACCCTCTTGCCCACAGCAACCTGAGAAGTTTCTTTAATCTTTTAGAGAACTAAGCTCAGGTTAAACTGGATATTTGGTTTTGAGACAAAGGATTTCATGGTGAGCTAGTATGAAATAGAATTAGAGCTTATTAAAAGACATTTTAATATATATTTTAATCACAAGGGCTACTCAGGAAACAGTAATACACACTAAAGTGTGAGTATGTATACATATAGAATAAAAAATTATATATAAACTTTAAATTATTATACATAGTTTTAATGCTGTCTAGAAATATTTATTTTAAAATGAAAACTTTCATTAAATTAATAATTACTAGAAAAACTACTCTCCTACTCAGGGCAATATCATATTGAAACGATACGTTTTTACTTAATTATGAAAGCAGACACATTCAGTATTGATGGAACTATAGATTCTGTACAATGTATAAATGGTGGGTAAAAATGGTACAGTCCCTATGTCTAACAAGCATGAAATGTCTCCATGATTGCCATAAGATCTTAGACAGTGTCCAATCATAAGTTTTCCAGAGGATGAGTAATGTGGGCTAGAAAATACACTTGGAATTATGGTAGAAGAAAAGATGTAATTATTTGAGATGGATTATCTTATTCATATACTAAATATGTGCCTTCAGCTAATCATTCTCCAAATACACTCTGTTTCCTTTGTCATTTACATTCCATGATATGACATAAATTCCATGATATAAATGACAGTGTTCAATGCTGTCTTCTCTCCACATGTTTGATACCAAAATACAAACCGTAGAACTTGCAATGTTGTTGCTATTGAGCTAAAAAACATATAACAGGAAGAAATAGTTCCTAGTTTAAAGTATTTAGCCTATTACCTAGTCAAATGACACCTTTATACTTACACAGCTGTGTCATCTAAATTTCATTTATTTTTATTGAAAAAACAAACATTTTTATACAATATATTCTGATGATGGTTTTCTCTCCCCCAACTCCTTCCAGATCCTCCCAGATGCACACACACACAAAATCCAAGATATTGACTAGCTAAGACACTGTCTTAAATCCCCACCTATTTCCTCTCAAGAAAGAATCACATTAACAGAAAAAAACAAGGCAAAAATATGGAAGACAAAATATACAAGCAAAACATCAGCATGACAAAAATGTTCAGCGTAATATGAAACAAAAATGACCACAAAGTGAGTTCAGTTCCAGTTGACTAATGACTTCTGAGTAGAGACCCACCCTGAAAATAGGTCTTTGTATGTCATTCAGTGATTCCCACACATGCTGCTCAGTGCCAAAGGTATATTTTCACCTCATAGATTTACACTTTGAATTATCTCAAAAGATGTCCCCTAAAGTCTCTTTCATAATAAGCTGAGTACATATTATGTATATATTCTTTGCTTACTTCTGAAGTAAGCAATTAATTAGGTTATCACAATTTTAGCTTGCTTTCTTTCATTCTGTAGCTTTCCATAAAACATAGGGCTTCTCAGAATAAAATAATAATAAATAAGAATAAAATAAGTTGCCTGGTATTTACAGCAAATTTTTTCTATCAAATTAGAAAGTGTTCTAGTTGATATAGCTGCTCCCAGTCTGCAGATGTTTGGGCTGTAACCCCAGCATTTAAGAAGTGGAGTGTTTGGGGCTTAAGGCTGCATCCTTGACTACATAGCAAGTTCAAGGCTAGTCTAGACTAGCTAAAACACTGTCTTAAATCCCCACCTATTTCCTCTCAAGAAAGAATCACATCAATAGAAAAAACAAGACAAACCATTTTCACATATAAAATTGTTTTGATTTTGTAGCTATTTCTTTGATGTTTCTAAATTGATTAGGTTTTATTTATAAATGATCACCAAAATATCTGACATCTCCCTAGAATACATAAGTAATAACTGAATTGATTTATTTGCAATAAGAGCACAGTCTTTTCTTTGTCTTTAACAATTTGGATGAGTTCATTACATTGATCAAATGTATTTGATATTGATATTCCTGATTTATCTAATATTATTTTTGGTTGTATGTACTGAGAAATTTTATATACTTTGGTACACTTACATACAATTCAACACAGAAGCAATTAAAAATAAGGATACAATGATTTTAGCAGCAATGTGGATACTTTCCAAATACTTTCCAAGCACTTTCTGAAGAGTAGTATTCAACAGCATGGTTTTCCTCTATAATATCCTCATCGTGATTGTGCATTAAAGTTTCATCTAAAACATTTGTGTTCTGTTTATGGTCCATTGAGAAAATAAGTGCTCCTTGAAATAAGAGGATGCTGGCATAATGCCACTGAGAGATGGGAGCCACTATAATATGTATTTAATAAATTGCTCTTTTAAGGTAGAACTATAGCTACTTAAAATGGTAACTTTTTTCATTATAACACTGGGAAATAAAAATACATGGCCACACACACCTGTATTTAAGTTTTATTCTCCCCCTGGCCACATACACCCCAGGCTCAGGAGAATACCTGAGCAGAAAATAGTAAGTTTCTAAAGGTGTTAGCTGGGAAGATCAGTGAAGGACAGACCCTAACTGAACATGTTACCAGACACCACCAACAGCAGAACAGTGAGATGCTGCCCATAGATAGCTAAGAGCCTAGTGAGAAAATCAAGCCCAGAGCCCTGTCTTCTTCCTAAGATTTCCTTTGTATGGTTTTAATTAACTGAAGTCAGCCATGACTCTATAATTCCAGAAACCAACAATTCACAAAGTTTAAATTATATCCCATGAAAAGTAGCTAGCAAACACTGTACCCACCTCATTCTACCCTACCTAGACTGTGAAATTCCCTGCTGTGTCAATCCTGTGTGTACTGCACACTTGTCAATCACTTGGTAGACCTCTTGAGTTCCTAATTAGTTCAGGAGGCATTTCTGTTTCATCTTCAAATAATGTGTATTTTACTTTATAATGACCCCAAACTATAAGAACAGTTAGACTATGAATTCAGATATGACAAAGAGAAGTCCTAAAATATTTCAAGTGAAAAGACCATTGATTCTAAGTTTGTAATGTACAAGAAGAAAAGAATAGAGCAGCTATGGTTCAGTGCACTTCAGTTTCACAGATTGATTAGGGGTCTTGGGAGGTGACCCCGAGAATAAGGGAACACTCTGCTTCTTGGAACTGCTTTACTACTAGTTGAGTGGACCACACCTCATTGAAAAGTTTCCCAGGCAAATATATATTAACTTTATCTAGATACACATATATTTTGAAATGTCACATAAGGAAACAAAGGGGATAGCTTTGCTGTTTATTAACATGACATTCAAATGTGGTCCACAATTCTGTGTAATGAAATCATGGTTCACACACTTCAGTGGTGGGTCAGAATGTGATGCCCTAAGTCTGGTTGATTCCACAGTGGAGGTATCTTAATTAGGTAGAGAACAGCTGAAGGTTGCTGAAGATTTGGGGAATCAGACAGAGCATCTGTCAGAAGAGGTTGAACAGGTTTTTTGTTGTTTGTTTGGTTGGTTGGTTGGTTGGTTTTTGTAATGCAGAAGGACAATGTTGGTTTTCAGAAGTGTGGTAGGAGCCACTGTGGCCTTGAAACGTTGTATCTCACTCATGGACATAAGCCCTATAAATTTATTAAGCCACAGTTCAGTTAACTTATTTTCTTGGTTTGTGTTGGGCTTGGATATATAGTAAAAAAGCAAGTCTCATATAACTGTAGCCTGTTCTCCAAAAAATGAAAGAAATTAATAAAAGGAGTTTATTTTCCCTGGCAAATGTAACCAGAAATAATGTTATTCTTAAACATTGTTCATAGTTACATTAAAAATATTTCATAGGGACTAAAGACAGGTCTCAGAAGTTGGAGAACTTGCTCTTCCAGAAGACCGAAGTTCAGTTCCCAGCACTCATACTTGGCAGCTCATAACCACTTGTGGCTTCCTTGGGCATCCACATTCATGTGCCATGCATGCACAGAGACATGTGTATGTACACAAATAAAAAATAAATCTTAAAAACATTTCTCCATTAAAAATCTCCATTGCACGTATAGAAAAAAAAGAGAATTATCATATTCCTTATAAGCCAAGCCCACAGGACAGAGATGGTGTCTACTTCAACCTACTTCAAGTCTCAGGAAAGACCTTAAATTTGCAAGTCCATATGGTCATTGCCCACTTCCAGGGACTCTATGCTTTGTGGTCTCTCATTTTCTTCCTGAGTCATATGTTAACTTCTTACACTATGGCTTTCCCTTGCTTTCCATTGTTACTTTCCTAACACACTTCATCATGACATGAGCCTGTTCATTTCTTCTAGAGTATTTTCTCCATCCACTCAATTCTTAGCATTTGAAACCACACAGGGAGGTCTCTTCCCAGGTAGCCTTGCCACTGAATTTCCATGAGATTATAAAGCAAACTAAAATGGTGATTTGAGAACTGTAAGAAATCCCACAGTCCTGCCTGAATTTATTTTCCATGCAGCGAAATTTAGAAAATATTTATTTTCACATGAAACTTGTTCTGTTGTTTTTATTTTTTGAGATTAGAACATGATTACACCTCTGCTTGCTCTCTTTTAAATTTATGCCCTCTCTTTTCATTAATCATTGTCACGTGCATATATTTACATTCCTATATACCCCTAAACACAGCCTGCTCAGTCTGTGTAGTGTTACCTGTACAAATGCTTCCAGAGGTGACCACTTGGTACTGGATAACTGACATTAGGTACAGTTGCTGCGCTCCTACTGGCGAAGACTAATGCATTCTTTCTTTGTGTAACTCAGATCCCTCTTTCTCGGGTTAGACTGTTCTCTCTTCTGTCACAAAGCCACTCTCTCACACACTATTTTTCCTTTCTTTTGACCACTAGAAGTTCAATTTGCTGCTAATTTTTTTTGTATCTACACCTGAATAGAAATAACCAAGAGTGTTTTCCTGAGAACTTTTACAATTACAAACTTTGGTGTTTGTGTGAGCCTAGTTCATACTCTGAGGAATATCAAGGTGAAACATGCTTTTTTGCCCATTAGGGCTAGGTCTTAACTGACAAACATGGGACACAGAAGACTGAGAAGATCTGAACAGAAAACAAGTGAAAGAAGAAACTGTGTTTTGTGCTATTTTGTGATGAATCATAATACCCAAGATAATTAAGTCTGTCATTTCCAGTCAATCAGAATAGACACTCAACATGAGCTAGTGCAGGATAGTTTCCATGTACTGCAGTTCTTCATTTACCTCAAGCATGATGCAGCTCTCCATATATACCAGGCATTAAAAGGGTTTGAGTGAAATACAAGTCTGAAATTGGTGACTACGTCAAATGCATTGGCTAAAATTGCGTGAAATTGCTATCTAGGTAATTTAAAAATGCAAATGAGTATGGAAGCACACATACAAAAGAAAACAAATTAAATATAAATACAAAACTGGAAATACAAACACACAAAGAGGATTATATGCAAACTTACATACAGTAAAATGAATTTCCAATTTCAGTTGATAGAAAACAAAAAATAATATTTTCATTATTTTCAGTAACCTATCTTCTAGGAATTGATTATGATGAATAAAGAACCTCTGGTAGGTGTGTAATTAATATTTATGGTGAGATATTGACTTGTGTGTGCTTATATAGGTTATGTTATCTTACCTGTGCCTTCCTGTCTCTGAAGTGTCAATACTATTTGCCTTCTCAGACACCTCCTCAGCAAAGATGCTCTGTAAATAAATGAGGTAATGCTTGGGAAATCTTTGCAGCTTAGGATAGAAAACCACTGCACACGTATAAGATATGCTTGTTATTCCATATTCAAGCCTGTCATGCCCTTGCCTCTACATTAAATGGAAATTACATTGCTTGAATCCTTGGGTTTGGATCAAAATCTGGGTCAATATAAAAGGATCATTATACTTAATTTTAATACAGACGCTGTTTTAAAACCTTGCACGTGAGGATAGAAAACTGTAGGAAATAAACAAAGCACATAAATCAAGCTTTGAAGAAGAAAAATCTTCATCTGGAAGGATTCTCTCTCTCTCTCTCTCTCTCTCTCTCTCTCTCTCTCTCTCTCTCTCTCTCTCTCTCTCTCTCTCTGTCTGTATAAACACTGTATTTTCCAGGAGAAATATTTGGGTCCAGAGAAGAAGCTAGTGCCACACTGTGTGAGTGTGTGCACGCGCGGGGGTGTGCACGAGGGTGTGTGTGTGTGTGTGTGTGTGTGTGTGTGTGTGTGTGTGTGTGCTGTGCTGTGCTGTGCTGTGCTGTGCGTGCGCGTCCGTGGAGAGGGGCGGGGGAGGCGGATGAGGAGGATGAGATCATAGCTTCAGGATCCTCAGGAAACCCTGGTACAGGCAGCAGCCAGCCTCCGCTGTGCCCACATGACCCACAACTCTGGCAGCGGACCCGGCACTTCCAACATTACTAAATAATCAGAGAGCGGCTCCCACTCCGGGCCCACACCTCCCTGCAGACGATGGACACCTTCTAAGAGTTTGGCGAGTGGGTGACCCAGGCGCTGGTCCATTGCAAGGTGTGTGTGCACGCTGACTGCTCCTTTGACGGCTCCGGGTGGGGGAGAGCTCAGGGGTTCAGGGGGTCGGGGTGCGAGGCTAGGAGCAGGCGCCGGGACTAGGCTGTGGCGCTGTCCCTTCTCATCCGGAGCCTTGGAGCCTTGGAGGCGCCAGGACGCGCGGCTGCCTCTGCGCAGGGACCGGGCGCCCTAGCAAGGGCAGGCGCCGGGCAAAGTCTGGAGCCGCGGCGGCGGGGAAGGGCTGCGCCCCGGCGCCCACTCGCGGGGTTCCCACCTGTGCGTCCGCGCCCGGCGTGTGCGGGGGACCCGGACTGCGGCGGCGCCTCCCAGCGCGGCGGGGCGGCGCCTCGGGCCCGCGAGGCGGAGGCGGCTGCGGCGGGATGCGCGTGGCAGGTGGAATCCCCCCGCGCCGCAGCCCACTCGAAGCCGGGGCTGCCCACGGCTCCTCGCGCCGGCTCCGCGGGATGAGCTGTTCCGTCGGGATCTGCCCTCGGGGTCCCTGTCGTCGTGGGTTGTGACGCGGGGAGGCGGCGTGGCTGATCCCCGCCGGGGATAGCACTGAGGCTGGGGAAGTCTGGCGGAGAGTGGGGGAGGCCGGGGTTGACCGGGAAACCCGCGAGCTGGTCTCTCCCGCGGCGGCGTGGGGCGGGCTTTGCAGTGCGGCGCGGGGCCGCGCGGAGCCGCGCGGAGCGCTTAGCTCGAGTGGGCTGTGGGGACTGCGGGGGCTCCCGCCTGCCTCCAGCCTGCCTAGCCTGTTGCCCACTTTGGAGTTCTAGGCTGGACAGAGGAGAGAGCAGCTGAGAGGTTCGTTCTGGTACCCAAAGTGGGAGGTAGCGAGAGGACTCTGTGGAGTGCCCAAAGCCAGAGGAGACTGGCAAAGGCACGCTGGGACGGGATGCAGAGATTTCATTAGGGCTTGACCTTATAATTCTGCTGTTGGATGGCCTTGGGACTTGGTGGCTTTGGGAAGATAAGGGTGGAACTTGGGGCCATTGGGGAATGGGAGACAGGGTCAGGTGTACACTAGCAATAGATGATAGCCCTGGTGGGTCCAATCCTGCTCCAAACAGCTTTTGAGTTGAGTTTTACATCACAGCTTTCCTTTTACCTCTCATCACTACTGATGTTTACTGTGGTTTCGGGTCTTTTGGACATAAATATCTATACTGTTGCTGTATATGTAGTTGTTATTGCTAATTTTATCTTATTATACTTTGCTTACTTCGTTGTCTCACATACACAGTTTGGTGTTGTTTAGTTTGTTGCTTTTCTTAGTTCTTCCACTGGCATAAGAGATAGGCTGCGTTCTAGCAGCCTCCTTGGCTCCCCTCGCCCACCCAAAGGATAACCAGGCAACGCAGCTTTCGCAGGGTTGTAGTATTGTTACAGGTCAGAGCCCTTCTGAGCTTTGGGGAAATGCTCAGTGACCAAAAACCTCGTGAAAGTGAACGCCTTCGTTGGCGACATTCGAGACAATTAATTCTTGCTTGTAATTTTTATTGCCATGATTACAGCAAATAGCCATTGGATAGTTTACTTTTGCCACAGTTCACCAAGTTTCATAGAATTATTGTAGACCAATGCAGGATGTAACAACAAGGTTAAAATTCAGTAGTTGAGATCTATCACTGACATAACTGTCATCAAGTAGGTGGCTCAAGCTATGTGTTTGTTTACAATTAAGGGAAACCTCCTGAGCTTTTAGTCTAGTTGTTTAAAGAATAGATTTTCTATAATTGATTTCCATGTTCATGATTTTCTTCAGACTGCCATTTTTATTTTGCAGAATTTTTAATAAGTTTCATTAACTTTAATGCAATCAATCTGACAGGGGTTTGGGCAGCCAAGCAAAAGGCTTATGCAATTCTCTTTCAACTGCCACTGATAAAAGGGCAGGCTGGATTCTGAGGGCATTTATGTACATCCTGGCTTTTAACCAGTTGTCTGCACTGTCTACACAATTTTGTAGAAATGAAGACTGAAACCAAGTTTTCTCATTAGTTCTAAATCGACATACTTTTAAGAGCATATCCACTTGCTTGTAATGAACCACGATGAAAAGAAAGGTCTCCATGGGCTCAACCCAGCTCACGTGTTCAGAGAATCACTCATCTGAGTTATTCTGTGAGCTTATCATGGAGTTTTTATAAGATCACTCTTGGGGACAGATGTCTCTCGTAAGTCTTCATCTGTTATTTTTGAAGTAACTGTAATTGCTTCTGCACATAAAAAAGTCTCTAACTTACTTTGACATTCGTGGGTTGCTGTTCATTCTTGCCTTTCTCTTTGAATTAAATTCAGTTGGCACAATTTTAAACTCACACTTTCAAAATTTTAAGTAAAAGAGTCCAAAATCCAACTGCATCACATGATCATGAAAACAAGATCTGTAGGCATGCAATAAAACCTAGCTCTCTGGTGGTTTGCCCTCCCATCACCGCATTATGTCTATGAATTTATTTGTGAGAACCAGAACCCCAAACTGTGCTCACAGCACTGCAATCTAGGAACAAAACTGTTGTGATGTTGAACTCGAATTGTTTCCTTCTTTTTTTAAAATTCTTTTTTCATTTTGTTGAAAATATTTTTTCTCACATAACATATCCTAATTGTGGTTTCTCCTTCTCCTCCTCCCACTTTCTTCCCACTTCCCTTTCTACCCAGATCTACCCACTTTCTTTTTCCCATTAGAAAACAACAGGCTTCTAAGGGATAATAGTAAAATATAATAAGTAAAAGAATGAAGCTAATACATCAGAATGGGACAAAGCAAGCGAACAGAAAGAAAGAAGCTCAAGAAAATGCATAAAAAATAGATATAGATGCAGAGACATGCTGTATTGTTTACACACTAGAAATTTTATAAAAACACTTAAGTAGAAGCATGCACACACACATACACATACACACACACACACACAAAGGATCTATAATATAAAAAAGAGGAAAGAGTAAAATAAAATAAATGTATAAATAAATTAGATATAAATAAAAATTGTTTTTAAGTCCTGACATGATAATTTGATATATTCAAAATCTTTATATAAAATGCTGACTGTTTTGAAGCCATAAGTCCCCTGTGCATATCAGTGTCTTTTTATAACTGATTCAAAAATGTTCCAGTTTTTTTTTTTTTTTTTTTTTTTTTTTTTGCTTCTGATCCTTATTTTAGAGATGGTATTCTCTTGCTACTTTTATCTGATGTTGGAGTTCTGACGTGGCTTTCTATTCACTGTCCCACCCCTCTGGTCTGGGAAGACTTATGTATTATCCCTGATGGAGAGCAGAGTGCTCCCTGTGCCTGGTGCTGGTTAGGGAACAGGAGTGAGCACTGAACACTGAGAGGACTGGGAGGACCAGGTTGACGTGTGAGCACTGGCTCATCAGAGGAGCAGCTTTTAAAAGGTCATTAGAAAACAATGATCATGTTTAATACATAATGCTCTTCTAATAAAATGTTTACTGAGTGACAATGTGTGTTAGGGGATTCCTGGATAGGTCCTAGAAGTCAAAATAGGACCCAGGAATAAATGAAAAGTGGCAATATTTGTAGAGAAGTGGTGTGTGTGCCAAGTGGTGAGCCGGTTTTCTTCTGCAGTGTTTGCAGGGCCGTTTTCTGAATCACTTTCTGAGTCAGAGACATGAGTCTCTCTTTGGTTGTCATTTAGCTTTCCTGTCATTGTGCCCTGTGGACATGGCTGAGATTGCAGAACTCCTATCATTTCAAAGTACATGGAGAAATTGCTAACCTTATTTGGTCATTGCCCCATTCCCAAAAATCTATGCTGGTTTAATAAACAGCATTTATTTCCTTTCCTTGAAGAAACACCTGCCTTCAAACTAAATGGTGCTTTTATTTTTTGGTTGTGGTTAAGGTCACAAAATGTCTCAAATAGAATTTTAATTGATTCATCACTAGTTTCCTACGATTTCCTGAATGCCCAAGGGCAGCATAGAGGTTTCAGAGTCAGAGAGGAGAGAGAGAGAGAGAGAGAGAGAGAGAGAGAGAGAGAGAGAGAGAGAGAGAGAGAGAATGTGTGTGTTACTTAAAGAAGGAAAGCTTGAAGCATAAGAACAATATTCATAACCACAGTCAAAGAGTTAGACATGAGTTTTACATTTGAGTATTGAGGTTCCAGGGTCCATTTCCATCAGTGTTGGGAAACATATGTCTGAATTTGTTCCTTTATTTCTTTTAATAAAATTTGATGGAATGAGAACAATGTTTTTTTATATCAACATATTTGCCCCATATTTCACTAGTTAAATATATACAAAAGCAGTATATAAATGGATTCCTGGACAAGAAGGGGTAAGTGAAAGAGTGTGAGGAATTTCACACTTTATATCATGTGTATGTTTAAGTTTAAAATCTGAGCACCCAAGTAGTACTTACACTGATGTTCTCTATGTTAAGAGAATGACAGTCAGCATTTTTAATTACTCGGGATACATCTATAATAGCTAGAGCCTCTATGACTAGTGATAAACTCAGATTTCCTAATCACTTGTATCATTTTCCCCAATGTCTGTCTAGACTGAGTACCTCGAAGAGACTAGAGAGGACAATGAGAATATTCCATTAAAGTATCTAGATACATTGAAAATGACCTTGCTAAGTTTTTCATTGTGATCTTTTGACATAAATCAATGCAATTGTTGTGGTAAAAGGTAGAGAAAATTCTAAGTAATATTAACCTAATTCCGTGGACCATATCATTAATAAAGAGAAATAATAATTGGATAAACATGGTAATGCAATCAGAGGTCTTTGCTTAGCATCAAATCATAAACGTTAGTGAATGTTGCCGAGCAGCTGATGTGATTATGTCAAGCATGGGTGCGCACATGGTGAACATGTGCAGTGTTTGCATCTCTTCTTTGAAGTTCTTGGAAATGCTGAAGGTAGCAGCCATATTTTCTATGACCTATGTATCCCTTGGATGTATGTGATGTACTATCTCTTTGTGTGCTCTGCTTGTACAAAGCCTGCTATCATAGAGTAATTATGGTTCTTATTTATTTAAAATAAGTAGATTTACCATAAGTAATTTATTCATTGTAAGTAAAAATATACGAAGCTCCATTCTTTCATTTGACTTGATTTTTAGTATGTACGCCTTAGAGTAAACAATGCTATGGATAACACTGATGAATAACACATTAAATAAAATTTACAGTTTAATGCTATAGTGCAGTGTCCTACTATGGTGTTTTGTGTATCAAATATGAAGAATTAGTACAGTTATGCTGTGGTAATAAACACAAAAATCTCAGTGATTTAAAACAATGACAAAGGCTTTTTTTTTGCTAATACTATAATCTGTAATGGTCAATGAGAGATTCTGTCCTACATCTTCCTCATTCAAGTATACAAACATATAAATTCCTGGATATCATTATATTTTATCATAGCACAAGAGATTATGTCTAAATACTACCAGTTGGTACAATCATTCTCCAGAAATTGATACTCAACATCTTCTATGTTTTACTTGCTAAAAGAGTCATGTGACTATATCTAAATCCCTCCCCCTTGCCAAAAATGACCATTCTATCATATCTTTGTTAAAACAAAACAAAACTTGAATGGATGCATTTAATGAGTGTCACATAAAATTCACAAACTTCCTTCATCTAATGTTTTTATTATTTAAGGTAAAAATAGAATTATTACTATCTCTGCGTTAAAACATAATAACTAGGGTATTTCTTACGTAAAACCTTCAGTGAGGCTGTCAACGGGTAGAGCTACTGTGACGCGCGAGCTGCCACTGGTTTCCAGCAGGAGCTGTTTCAGTCACGGAATGATGATAGATGTTTTATTTTGGGTGAATACTCAGATGACCTGACAGCCATTACAGGCTAAGGACAATACACAGACTGTACAGAATACCAAGCCTTGGTATACTCAACTTCTTTGATTGTACCAACATTATATAGAAACCAAAACAGCTATGTGTATATGGAGCCACTTCACAATATGTACAAAATAGCTGTGCTGCCATGTATTACTTATAAAAATAAATCCATGTAAAGTTCCAGTACATGCTGTGACCACGCTCTTTATGGACAGACATAATTTGCATAGTCAGAATATAACCATTTCACATTTTAGAATAAGCTTTTTATATTAAGATAATTAGCACTTGTGTAAGGGTGCAGTAGGGAGTGACACAAAAGTAACCCATTGCTCCATTACCTATCTCCCCAATCTTTCAACATCTTGCAACAACTTGCAAAACCATAACACAATATTACAGCCGAATTCTGACACTGATATAATGACAAACAGATTTCATCACCATGGCTAACTCCTGCTGTGCTTTCACAGCCATAACAATGTTCCTCCATTTCTCCTCCTTTCTCAGCTCCTTGAAGTGAATGGATAACTTAGTTTCCACTTCTCCAATTTTGCCATTTCAGGAGTGGAATATAAGTGGGATTGCACCATATGTAACTTTAGGGTTCACTTGTAAACTCAATACAGTTCTCTGGAGATCTGTCTGTGTAGACAAGAATGTCTCAAAAACAACCTAAATTTTATGAGTAATAAGCATTTTGTGGCATGTATGGTGGAATAGTTTGTTTAGGCATTCAAATGTCAAAAATACAGAAGTTTTTGACTACTGTAATAAAAACTACTATGACTATTCATATACATATTTTGTCTGGATACAAGTGTTATATTTTGGAGATAAAATACCAGGAATTACTTGTATGTTTTCATCTGAAATTGTGAAACTCTTTGAACAGTATAAAGAAAAATTTATTCCATTAATAATAATGTATGAGGGACTGTGAATCTTTACCAAAATTTATTGTTATTATTATGATGATTTTAGCCATTCTGTTAGGTAGGTAGTGGTGTCTTATTGTGGTTTTCACTGGCATTTTCTTAATATCTAATGATATTGACTGTTTTTTATATCTTGAAATTATATAATTAGGTTCCACTTTATTCTCCAGTCCCTCCAGCTACTTCAGTCCCTTTGTTTTTACATACAAATTTCAGAATTATCTGTTTGTAGTGGAAGAAAAGCTGTCAATCTCCACGTGAGACTTTACCAAGGAGCTATTGTCAATGGATAACTGCTGGAGATGAAGAATTATTCTTTTTGAAGGTGTGGCTATTGATAGGTTAACCATGCTTCAGCACAAGGCCACACCCCTATGCACGTCAGTGAACACTAAATGCACTCTGTGGATTTCAAGTGGGGGAAAGCCATGAAGTTGGGAGCCTGACATGTCAGCTGGAACATGGGAGAGAAAACTGGGGGTTGGTGTCACACTGCCTTGGATATATGTATGAAATTCTCAAAATTAAGACAAAAACGATAATAAACTAAAAATGGAGCAGTAGACAATACTACTACTAATCAAGTGCTCCAGTTTATGTGAAGAACACACACCATTTCTTCATTTTTTTCAGATTTTCCTCATTAATTTCCTTTCAAGCTAGCATTAAAAACTTCCACAGTCTTTTAATCCCATCATAATGAAGACCAATACTGGCTTACAGTCTACACTGTAGGGCGCTGCCATTAGTATTGGTGTTAGGAGAACAATAGCTTCATAAATTAATTGGGGTGCTCTTCCTTCTCTTAATTGTTATTCATTTTAAAAATAATTAGTCCAATTGTCCATCGGGGTCATTTCAACAAGAAGAGGTGTTCTTCATGCCAGGCAGTAGTGGTACACTTCTTTAATCTAAACACTTGAGAAAGAAAGGCAGGTGAATCCTCTGTTCAAGGACAGCCTGGTATACTACAGAGTGAGTTCCAGGGAAGGAGAGCCTGGGCTACAGAGACAAAGCCTATGTTAAAAAAAATAGAGGGAAAAACAGAAAAAAAAAGGAAATGAGAGAGGGAAAAAGAAGACAAAAAAAGAAAATAAAAAGAAGAGAGAAGAGACAGAGAGGGAAAGGGAAAATGAGATAGAGAGACAGACAGAGACAGAGAGAGACAGAGAGAGAGACAGCATCATAGTTCAGGGGGCTGACATTCCAAGATCAAGCTGTTGGCACATTTTATTTGGTTGGTCTTGAGGTCTGTCACCTTGATTGGCAGATTGATTGGCGGTTGATTGGCAGGTGGCTGGTTTTCTTGCTATCTCCTCACAGGACACACCAGCAGGGTTCTCTTTGTAAACTTTCCTATTCCCATATGGACCATGGCACATTACATTAGTCTCCTCATAACTAAATTTTAACTCAGTCACCTTTCAGAGGACCTACCTCTTGGTATTGTCACATTGTGAGATGCTCAGAGTTAAGGCTCTGTGGTGTGGATGGAGTCAGATGCTCAATAAGGCAGATTATACTCACGCTGTCTTTCTAGTGTCCTTCATGCTGTGTTAGCTGTGGGAATTTGAAATGCTGAGGAATCTGTCCACTTTATTTAACACATCGAGTGTAATTGTATAGAATAAGTCAGATGCCTTTTAATATTCTTTAGAAATCAGCAGAGTCTTTTAACTACATTTGTCTTACTCCAAATGTAGTTAATCTGTGTTCTGTCTTCTTTCAGCCTTATGAAAGTTTGTTCCAATTTTATTTATGTTGTAAAAGAACATGCTACTTCATTTACTTTTCCCTGTTGTTTTTCAATATGTTGTCTCACTGACTTCTGCTTTTATAATAGTTTCTCATGTTTCTTTCATTCAGTTTATATTTGCTCGTTTTTTATAGTTCTACTGAGAAAACACAAATTATTACTTTAAAATTTTTCTACTGTTCTCAATTATATGCACTTAGTGCTACAAATTTCTTGTTATTTTCTCTTTGACATGTGTGTCTCTGTATTCCAGGTGTTTACCAATTTTCTGCTAATTGTTCTGGTTTGAGTTTCTGGTTTTATTTATTATGGTCAGAGAAAACATTTGTGTGATTTTCATTTTTCTAACTTGGTTGATGCTTATATTTTATCTTTTTCAGTTAATTTTTGGCTGAGTACTCCTGGGTATGAGGCCTGCCCTGGAGTGTTATCAGTATACTAGAGTCACACATCAAAGAAAACTGACATTCCCTGTCCCAGCAGTAACCACGTACCCATGACTCATACTTTGTATCTGCTTAAGTTGTTGCAGACTATATAAGATCTTTATAGATAAATATGTTTGGATTGTATTTTTTATTCATCTTTTTTTAGTTTTTATTGTGCTATTCATATTTTATGTCTTAACATGTGGTACATTTATGGTGTATGTTTGATGTTTTCAAAGCATATGGTGTATGTAGGTGATCTATTGACACATATTAAATTATGTTAGTTGATTGTATTATCATAATATGTCTATTGAATTTCTGTTTATGGTCTTACTGGTGACAATGTGCAATGTTTACTATTATTTCTCCTTGAATTTCTACCAATTTGGATTTGTATACTTTGTAAATGTTATTTGGTCAGCACACTTAGGATTGGTAACTTTCCTGACATATTGACACTTTACTCACTGTGTAATATTCTTTGTTGTATCTGGTAACTTTGTTTTCTTGCATCTTATTGTATTGTTACTAATATGCACTCTTTTATCTTTATTTGACAGCTTCACATTTCTTTTTCTATCCTCACCCTTTGTATCTGTTTAAATTCTTGTAGACTATTTAAGATGCATAGATAAATATGGTTGGGTCATATTTTATATTTTCAGTCATCTCTTTTTTAGTTTTTTTTTTTGTGCCATTCACATTTACTATAAACATCCATCCGTCAGTTGCTAAATCTACTGTTTTAGTTTCTGTTTCTTCTTTTTTTATTTATTTTCTCTGGTAATTTTTCTACCATCTTGCTAGTTATCAGGACTCTTTTACAATTTCATTTTTCTTTGTGTACAATGCTCAAAATATACAGCTTTTTATAATTGGTTTTAGCAATTGTGCCAAGTATTACATCATATTCATAGACTATTTCCACGTCCATTGCTATGATTTTTAAATTTGAGTAAAGTATAGAAGTCTCACATCCCTCTTCATCATATCTCATTTATGCTTGTGTTAACTATTTCCTTTGTATGCATTTATTTATTTTTATTGGATATTTTCTTTATTTATATTTCAAATGTTTCCAGGTCTTGCCTCTGGAAACTCCCTATACCATCCCCCTTCCCCTTCCTCTATGAGGGTGCTCCCCCATCCACCCATCCACTCCTGCCTTCCTGCCCTGGCATTCCCCTACACTGGGGCATCAAATCCCCACAGGACCAAGGGCCTCTCTTCCTACTGATGTTCAACGAGGCCATCCTCTACCACATACGTGAACAAAGCCATGGGTTCCTCCATGTGTACTCTTTGGTTGGTGGTCCAGTTCCCTGGGAGCTCCTGGGGGTCTGGCTAGTTGACACTGTTGCTCTCCCTACAGGGCTGCACAGTTTATGTTTCAACAGTAAAATATCATTTAGAGAGTTCAAGAAGACAGAAAAAATTCCATCTGATTTAGCCATATTTTTGCTTGCCATGTTCTTTATAATCATCATTGATGTTCTAAGATTCCTTATTTCTTGTTTATGTTTGTTGTTGTTAGTTGTTTATTGTGTGTGCTATATGTATGTATGTACATGTGTCTGTACAGGCCAGAAGCTGATGTATCTTCCTGGATTCCTGGACACTTCTCCACCTTATTGCCCTATCTGCTTGTCTTTGGAGACAGGCTCTCTGACTAACAGTGTTTACAGATATGGTTGCCAGTGAGCACAAAGGATCCTACTGTCCCCTATACTATCCCACTGTCACTACACTTACAGACATACATGACCATGCCCGGATTTTTATATAGCTGTTGTGGAGCTGAACTTGGGTCTGTAAGTTTTTATTTTCTCTTCAGCCTTCACTTTACTTTGGAGTATTTTCTTAGGCTGTTCTTTTGTTTTGTTTTGTTTTGTTTTGTGTGTTTATTTACCAGGAGATTTACTGTATTCCTAATTTTGAATACAAAGTTACAGTTGGCATTTTTTAAATTCTGCTCTTCCTCCCACACAAATATTCCTATATACTATTTCTTGTTCTTTCAAATCAGAGCAGAACCCCAGGCAAAGGAAAACGTCTGTTTTGATTGCTATCTTTTTGATGTATGAATATTTCAAGAAATTCACCTCATTTCTTGGCTCTCTCTCTTTTCTCCAACTTTCATGTCATTGTATATGTGTCTAGTGTATAGTATCTGTGGTTTTGAGTTGTACATATTAAGAAGAACAAGGAAAAGTTTATTAAATCACTGTAGACATGAAATCTATATACTTCAGCACATATAAACTACATTCTACGTGACTGGGAGGGTGAATCTTAAAAGCTATAGCTGTTCTAGGCCCAAATAACCAAAACTTTATAAATCCCAGGCCTGGGATAAATGACTATTTAAGTGCTGATGTTAGAAGGGTCACAGAGCAGGCCACCACTCTAATGTGCAAAGACCACAAGGAAATACTCCTACCTCCCTCACCCTCACTCCAAGTCAGTGATCACTCCTTCCTTCAGCAGCTGTACTTGCATAGTGTAGTAAGTAAGCCTGGTGATCTCCTTCATGCCATGGCTGCCTTCTTCTGGAGCACATTAGAAATGTGCTTTCCTAGCTTGTACTGTGTTCTCATTCGGTACTCTCCATTCCTTGAAACATCATCTACCTAGGTATGGGAGAAATGATTTTGAGTTAAAAAAGACAGTGATTAGAAATCCATATTCAAACTTAGAGGAGCACCTATGCATAAGCATCCTTATTCATTTCCTTTAATATAAAATTACACATTGAAAAAGTAGATACGGCTATAGATGTAGACATAGATGAGAGATACGGATAGCTATAGTTATAGATGATATAGATACAGATACAGATCAGATACAGATATATAGATTAGATATAGATATATTTTCCAAGTTGTTGGACCACTCCTTGTTAGATTAAATACAATCTATAGGGCAAAAAATAATTCTTCTGGAATTCAGTAGTATGGGGAGCTGACAGAAGGCGGCTATCATCCTTGCAGCCATCTTGAGCCATATATCCTGACAAGAGACTTGTTTACAACCACCTACAACAGCTGAGCACACTCTGATAACATCTTGTTTTAGATACCCGTGTGAGACTTAAAGGTGTGAGACTTAAAGGCATGACTTAAAGGTGTGATTTAGACACAAGACTTAAAGGCGTGACTTAAAGGAGTGACTTAGAAGTGAGACATATAAAAGGCGAGAGGCAGACAGAAGACAGGCACTTGAGACTTAGAACTGGAAACTTGGAACTTGGAGGCACTAGGGACTAGGAACCAGGGACTAGGTACTCGAGACTTGGAACTTGGAACTTGGAAAAAGACTAATGACTGGGAAGGAGACTAGCAACTTGGCACTAGGAACTAGACTTTTGGACTAGAACCTGAAGAAGAACTGGGAAAGAGACCAGTAACTTCGAACTGGGAATTGGGACTGGAGACTTGGTGCTAGTAACTAGGGAAGAGAGACTGAAGAATAAACGGGATTGAATCACACTCTGTCTGGTTTCCTTTCTTTGAGTCTGTCCGCAGTGTGGGCTCTAACAATTTAGCCCCCAAGGTTTTTGGCAGTGTGGGTTCCAACATTGATAGAGTGGTCTGCGACATTTTGGCCCCCAAGCGTGGGGCAGAGCGGTTCTCAGCACAGTAGGCTGACCATTGACCACTTACTGTAAAAGGATCACAAAGACAATGATCTTGTGGCATTCTCCCCAGAGACAATGTAGCTGATGTTGGAGCTAGCCCTGGACTTCCCCCTGTATTGGAGCAACTCATCTCAAAGAAGCAGCATCCGGACAGAGGAGGGACTCTGAAAATGCACATTCTGAGGGACTGTCCCTGAAGAGAGAGTTTAGTGTCTGTTTTGAAGCCAGCCCTCTAGGCAACTCTCATGTCTGGGGAGTTTACTAGAGTTAACTCTTACAACCATTGCAGACTACATTCTCCACTCATTAAGGTTGGAGAAATTTTATCAATTAAATGTAACATTATATGCTTTAATGACCAATGGGATTTTTGAGGAACTATAATAAAGAAATTTAAAATGTTATCAGGCCAAAACCATCTTTCTGGCTAAATACATAGTAATTATTTCCTACTCTCAAATCAAATTTACTCCATGCTTAATTTTTGCAATTGACATCAGAAATAATGACCTATGCCTAACATTACTGCTTCTATTCCCTATGGTTTTCATGTCTATACATATTGCAACAGCTTTGTGTTTTCTAGACCTGACACCGGTCATGGTCGTAAAGGTCTTTGGAGGTGAGGGTGGTGGCATCTTTACATCACACAAAGAAGATGCTTTTGGGGAGGCCTTGACCTGATTTATTGTTAGCGACAGATGCATATGTAGATGACTAAGCTCATCACTGTCAGAACCATGTCAGTTCCACCAAGGGGGATTCTTTGTCTACAGTACACACAGGCGGTGTTCCCTGGGGCCATGTGAGATTAAAGGAAGTCTTGGCCAAAAGACTGTCCTAAAGAAAGAGAAAGTACTTTAAAAAAATAGAGCTATCTAGATCATGGAAATGCAAGACTGGCAAAAAGTCAAAGATTACAATCTTTAAAACGTCATGCGAGCATCACAAAATAGAGGTGTGTGCATAATTGAAGAGAAGGCGCTGTCCTCTATCACCAGATGTTGTTCAATTTTATTTCATTTCATTTTGGGACATTTCATTAGGATAATTTTATGCTATCAAGTAGCAAATAGCTAAATCTAGAAAATATAACAGATACATATTTGCTTGATACCTGCTCCCATAACTAATTTAATTTTTATAAATCATTTACATTTAAGTTTCAGTATCACCTTTTAACAAAAAGCATTTCTTTGTTTTTTAAGATTATAATTACATTATTTCCCTCTGCCTTTCCCCCTCCAGCCCCTCCCATACTTGTCTTTTTTTTTTCAAATGTATCACTTATGTTCCTGAGTATATAAATGTAACCTGCTTGGTCTATATAATGTTAGATATATATATATATATATATATATATATATATATATATATATATGTTTTCAGGCTTGAACATTTGGTATTAGATAACCAGCCAGCATTCCTGGGGAAGAATACTTCTCCCATGTTAGCACTCCTTAGAGCAGCTCTTTTTTGAGACTAAGGCCTAATGAGCTTTCCCTCTCTCCAAGTTAGTATGTCTATTGGTATAGTCCTTGTTCTGATTATGGTGTTCATGTTAGTGAGACATTATAGAGGTAAATTCTGACATTATTAGGAAATAAAATCTCATAGCAAACCTACTAACCATCCTGCTCTCACAATCTTTCTGCCTCCTCTTCTGCAGTGTTCCCTGAGCATTAGGTATGTCAGTGGTTCTCAACTTGTACTCTTTGGGGGTGGAAGACTACACTTATCTGTGGGTATAATGACAAACACATAAAATGTAGTTAGGAATTGTGCTGGTCTGGTAAAATGGCTTCCATAGATTCTCCTCCAAGATCCATGACTTCACTAGCCTTGGTAGTTGGCTTCCTTTCTTATGCTGGGTGTGATTTCCTTCCTGTTGAGAGGTCATAAGTTCCATTAGAGAGCTGTTGGTTACCACCAATGTATGTGTGCCACTACTGCATCCTTACAATTATGGTGCTATGCTGGTGCTGGTATAGTTTATAGGCATCATAACTGTGTAGAACTGTTGGTTACCTTACTCCTTTGGAAGGTTGCATGATGCCTTTAGAACCATGGAAGTTAGTTCTCATGGAGGGAGCATTCAGGTCAGTACCAGCTTAGGAGTCTCTGGGCCCTGTGTCTAAAATACATGGTATCTTCAGGACTTGCCTTCCACCTCTGAGGAATAGCCACCTGACAGCAATAGTCTGTAATGTTTTAGAAGATTGTTGGATAACCCTGACCAACACCTCAAAAGAGAGCCTCTCATGCCTGACACTGGGGCTTTTGTTAGATTATCTTTGGCCCTTGGAGGGATTATTGTCATGCTAAATGAGAGTTTTTCATTTAAACTATGTAGCTGGATTGGTACACAAACTGACATGTATTATAGAATGTTAAGTATATAGTTTGGTTCCTAATGACTTGCTAGGTGTCCTTACTGCTATGTTACCCTCTTTTACCCTTCTGTCTCTGTTTCTCTTCTCATCCCTAATTAGAGTCCCTTGTTGCTTCCTACTTCTGTCTCCTCTTTGAAGTTGTCTTGTAATTAAGTCAAAGAACAGCTTGTGACCAACTTACCTGCCTTTCATTGAACATGATACACATTTTTAGATGATAAAAATACTACTGTCTTGTTCTTTCACTATTTCTTACCACCAGTTGCATTTTGAATTCATTCCTTCTGCAATGTGTGAGTGTGTGAGTGTGTGTGTGTGTGCATGAATGTGTGCATGAGTGTATGCATGAGTGTGTGCATGAGTGTGCGCAGTGCACACACATTCTACCTGATTATATGGTTCCTATTTAGTCATTCTGTTTGGGTGTTTAAATGTTTAGCTTTCTAGAGCATTTTGGAATTAGACTTCACAGCCCTCATTATGTTGTATCTGTTCAGTGGCACTGTGTGGGCAGGCCCATCCTTTTATTTGGAGCAATGAGTGTTTTCTTAAACACAGCATCATTATTTCTAAAATAAGGGCTGCAGTTCTAGTGAAACAAATATAATGTCTTCTTTCTTAAAGTAACGGCTTGCTTGGTAGTTTTTAACTGTGAGAAGTAACTCACACTCATGACACTTAGTCAAGACTTAAAAACATAGAGAGAGGAAAAAAACTGATCCTATGTCATCATGATAAATAAAGGTTAAAAAGGGGGAGAATCTAGAAAGGTAAAATGTGTTCATGGTGTGTGTGTATGTGTGTGTGTGTGTGTGTATGCATTTGTGTAGCCAGATGTTAGTAGGTACATCTGCATGTATATGCACATGTCTGTGTTGTCCAAAAGACAACTTTGAGTGCCATTACTCAAGAGTCATCCAACTTACTTTGTGAAGTCACTGGTCTAGAACAAACCACATAGACTATATTGACTAGCCAGTGAGCTCCCCAGAAATGCTCCTGTCTCTGCCTCCCTCTGCATGCTGTGATTATATATGCATGCAAACACTCCTGTTCTTTTACATGAGCTCCAGGGAATGAACTGAGGTCCCCGTGTTTGCCCAGAAAGCGCTTTACCCACAGATCATGTCCTAGCCCTCGGTAAATCCAGATTATCCACTACAGTGTTAACTCCAGTTACCAGCCCAAATTGGGAACCTTCAAGGAGGGCTCTAAGGCCTGATACTATTATTGATGCTATGGTGTGCTTAGACAGGAGCTGCCCTCCAAGAGGCCCAACAAGCAACTGTCTGAGACAGAAGCAGACTCTTATACCCAACCAATAGACTGAAGCTGGTCAGGGACCCCTGTGGTTAAATTAGGGAAAGGCTGGAAGAAGTTTAGGAGGAGGGTGACTCTATAGGAAAACCAGCAGTCTCAACTAACCTGGACTCCCCAGATGTCTCAGACACTGACCTACCAACCAGGCAGCATAAACTAGCTGTCTTGAGACTCAATACATATACAGCAGAGGACTGTCTCATCTGGCCTCATTAAGAGAAGATGCACCTAACCCTCCAGAAACTTGAGACCTCAGGGCCTGGGGAAGCTGGTAGGGGGGTAGGGTATCCTCTTGGAGACAGGAGAGAGGAGGAATGGAATGAAGAACTGTCAGATAATGGATCAGGAGGGAGATAACAACTGGACTGTAAAGAAAAGATTAAAGATAATAATAAAAAAGCAATAAATGTGTTTTCTTTCCAGTATAGCAATAAATTCCACCGCTTCCCTTTAACCAAAAAACACTGTGAAAATAATATGTACTGTTAAAATGTAGATAAATAATGCTTTCTAATGCTTATGTTTTTAGAGTTTAGGATGTGGTCAGATTGACTTTGAGGACTTTTTCTAGCCATGTACTGTATTTTCAGCATAGAAGAGCACCGCAAAGCTTGGAGCTATTTGTTTCAATGTCCATGTAGTGCTCACACCCTCTTAGTGTTGTACATTTACTGACTTTCTTGTGCCTTTGCTGTTGTTGTTTGTGTTCCATTTAAAAGGTAGCTGGAAAGTAAATGTTTTATAATAAATCACATTAAGCTCAGATATTAGATTGCAACTTTGTTCTGTGTTCTTACAGCTGAGTCCTTGTCAAGAAAACAACAGAGGTGATTAAAGTAAGACCAAAGGAGAGGTTGTCTTTCTTACAACCATTCTGCTGTGAAAATAATTTTTTTTAAAAAGGAGCATAAAACTTGTCACAGTGGTACCTATCTATATTGCCAGCATCCCGAGAAAAAGGATGAAGAGTCCAAATCCAGCCTGGAATAAACTGAGAGACATAGGAATACACAGAGAGAGTCTCTATGGAGCACAATGAAACAATACAAACTGAAGCATAAAGGGATAAAAACCACTCCTGTATTTCACACGAGAGGTGTGTGTTCTGAGGCTATGGCTATTGCCTGTGGTTGAAGACTGTGACAGCCATCAGTACTTCACTCCCTATGTAACTTTAATTGCTTTTGCCCGTGTGGGAGCAGATAATTATCTAGGCCAGCTGTCCTTCTTTCTCCTATCAGTTTATCTGTCCTCTCCATTCCGTCCATCTTCTGTTCCTGTAGGAAAATCCCTGGGGTTGAGTAACTTCATAAAGAAAATACTTTTATTTGACTTACATTTCTTAAAGTGCAAGGGCATGCTGCCAAGTTCTGCTGCCTCCAGCCAGAACTTTTGATGGATGGCATAACAGTGGCAGGGATGTGGCAGAAGGGCATATGGTAGATAGGGGCTCCAGATGAGGTAGGCTAGCAATGACCACTCTCTAACTCTGCCTCTGAACAGCCTTCACTGATTGTTTTTATCAACTCCTACCTGAGGAATTTGGGGCAGTAGGTAGCACTGAAAATGGGGAGAATTTGTGTGTAGGCAGTAACAGTTGAACTCAGTGAGTTACTGAAAAATAATGAAGAAGACATGGACTTTGGAGAGAGATCTGATGAGTGTGGCCAAGCAGAGTTGAAAGGGAGAACAGAAGATGGAGATAATCAACATACAATGTGTATGATGCTCTCAAACACTGCGTTTTAAAGCTGTAAAGTATGTAAAGGTGTGTAAGCCTCACCTTCCTCCTATCTCTGTGTTGGTCAGAATTTCTCTTTCAGACCTTAGAACTTGATGGTTAACCCTAATGATGGAAGCAATCCGGATCTCTGTTGATCTTAGACCTGTGGCGTGTATTTAATTAGACCATATGATTCAAGGAAGCATTTGATTTTATGTAACAATCACAAATGAGTGGTGGAAGTTCAGAGGTAAGAATGGAGGTTGGTGTTTTCATTGAATTCATGAAAACCCAAGAATGGATCATTTATAAAGCCAGACATCAAGCCTTGCTCTCAAGAGCACCATCACATTGCCAAACTCATGAAGACCTGGGTATAAATGATATTGATTGATTGTGCAGCTAGAATGGTTATTGCTAGAAAGACCGGTGTGAGCGAAACATGCTTGTACTATAGTTTGACAAATGGGAGGGCTAGCTCCTTGCACAAGGCATCTCCACAAACCTAGCACTAAAATAATGTAAATCAGCTAAATCCAAATAATAATCACATGTTGAGAACTTCATATGTGCCTAGGACTGTCCTGTGTTACCCCTCACAGAAGCCCTCTGGGGTAGGATAGTTGTTCTGATTTCCAGGTGACAAAATGGCAGAAGAGAAACTTGGAAACTTCCTCAATACGACGATAAACCACCCTGTGGGCAGAGCTGAAATCCTGGGCTCTGGGACTACAGTACTAGTGAGAGAAGAAGACACTTCTGAATAACCTGGGAACTAGCTAATTCATGAGGGGTAGGAGGGCACCTAACTGAGAAGAAATAAACAATGTGCAAACTGCTGTTCCTTTGGACAAGATGATTTCAAGTCACAAGTAGTGAAGGTAACAGGTTCCAGGGAGGAAAAAGTATACAATGCTGCAACAGAACCTTGTGGCTTAAAAATGAAGAGTCAGCTTAATGAGAGGTCTCTGAATAATCAAGTTATTCTCCAAATACTGTAAATTAATTTTAAGCATAGTTACGTACATCTGTAATCCTAGCACCCAGGGCCTGGAGACCGAAGCATGAGCAGTTGAAAGGTCATTCTCAGATACATACTGTGTTTTAAGCAAAGGGCTACATGAAATTCTGTCTCAACAAACCAAAATGTTGGTTGATCAATGTTAATGAATTAACAAAGCTCAGTTAAAATAACTAACCTATGAGGAAAGAATGAGAGGAAAATACAAAGATACTAGCTATGTGTCTATGTGTCGATTTTCTAGATGTCTACAAACCTTGAGGACACTTTGTCTCTGAAGCTTTCAGTAATTGGTTTGAATTGTGAGCTCATCTCAGACATAGTTCTTGTTATTTTAAGGGATGCCCATGAAACACACAATTTCAGCATATCTCTGTTCTAATCTCTACATCTCATGAGTGCTTAACACCCATCTTGAGTTTTGTTCCCGAAACATAACACTAACTTGAATACTGCTGTTGAATATTACCCTGGATTCCTTCACTCCTTCAATAGCATCAGCCCAAGGCTAGGCAGTCAGTGAACCATGTTGTAAGTTTAGGGAACTGGAGCTGAGTTATAGGACACAGAAATACCAGGTTTCCCAGAGCTATGACTCTGCTATCTCACACTTTTGATTTTTGTTTTCTGAAAAAAAAAAAAAAAAAAAACAGAGAGCATCTATTAAAGTACTTCCTTGACACCTTACTCTGTGAAAAAAGAGGGCTGTTTCTAAATATAAAGATTTATCCCTAAATGTTGGAAAATACTAATAAATCATATTTTCTGACATAGTGTTTTCCCTAGTTGGAAAATGCCTGTCTGATTTTTATATAGATTTTTATATAGTATTGGAGTGTAAAGTTTACACTTTTAAGCAGGCATATCAAAGGTACTTTGCATCTGTGAGCAAATGTCTACCCATTGCAGCCCCTGACCCCCAGGCATGCACAAGGGCTCGGTCATTAGTGCTGACTCTAGCAGTCAGATGATGTAACTACAACGTGTTGTCCTAGCAACTCATGGTTTAAGATCTCTTAACTTCGGTAGAGTAAACCTAATTCCAACCAAACGGCAATGCTGCCGTTGCTGTTCACGTGTACATTGAGAGTCTCTGATCAGCTAAGAGTAGGAAACTTTGGAAACCAACATATGTTGTTTCAAAAAGGAATCTAAAGAGATGGCTCCTCAGCAAGCCTGACAACCTCAGTCTGTATCATTGGAGCCAGTAGCACCTGCCTGTAATCATGGGACTCCTACAGGAGAGCGCACCTGGAGGCTCACAAGCTAACTAGCATGGAGTCAATGACAAAACAGCAAGAGACAGCCAGCCCCCAAACAAGAAGGAGATAACTCATTCAAAAAGGACATCCTCAACCTCCACATGTATACAATGATGCTCAGGTTAAAAATCACCTCATACATATGTATACACATACATACATACACACACACATACATACATACATACATAGGTATGTGCATACATAAACGGAGGGCAGAGACATAAGAGAAAAAGAAGAGGGGAGAAGAGGAGAAAGAAGGGTAGTGGAGAAGTGAAAAGAGAAGAGCAAATCCAATTTGAAACAACCTTTGTTGCCGGGTGGTGGTGGCGCATGCCTTTATTCCCAGCACTTAGGAGGCAGAGGCAGGCAGATTTCTGAGTTTGAGGCCAACCTGGTCTACAGAGTGAGTTCCAGAGAAACCAAAAAAAAAAAAAAAAAAAAAAAACACCAGCCCACAACCCTTGTCAATATTAGAAAAGACTCCTAACAATGTTTAAATACCCAAGGTTTACATCTGGCCAGGTATGGTTTGCTTAGTTGTAAACAAATCATGTCATGCTCTACTCTCATAAAAGGTAATCCTCACATTAATACATTTCACAAAGAAGCATAGACTAACAACAACACACCACCCAAGAGTGACCACCAGTGTCATAATCATGACAGTGAATGAATCTTACTTGTACAACTCAGTGGGAAGCAATAGTGGCTGCTTGAGATGAACAGTAAATGAAAACTTGACACTGGTTGAAATTGCCTTACATTTCCACAAATATGGGTTTTAGGACTCATTTTGTTGTCCAGAAATAAAGCCCTATGTGTTAAAACTGCCAAGGCAACCATTGCTGTGGTTTGTTTCTGACAGTCTCCAAGTCCTTGGCCTTTGAAACTGCTGGTGGAGATTAATGCAAATAAACAAGACAGACAAAGTTTAGTATATATTCAATACTGAACTCCTGCCGCACTAAGGAGTTTGAGGTTTTACATAGTGATAATACAAAAACAAAATGCAGCAGACCCCAGATGTAAAAGTAATATTTTATTGATAGCATCATTTTTCTTAGCCATGCTTAGAATGTTACTCTAGCTTTGCCAGATGCTGAGCTGACAGAGGAATGATTTACTCAAAGTTCTCATTAGAAAAGCCATCAGTCAGTTTCAAGGTAATATCCCACCTGCCTGCATAACCCATTATCAGACAGGGAGAGGGAGGGAGCATCCATCCATCAACGTTGACGTGAAGTCTGGGTCACACTTAGCAAGTGAAGAAGACACCATCCTTTTCTCCTCAGGAGCTAGAGTTCAACTTAGAAGATGTGAATGCAAAGAAATAATTAGGGCTAGAAAGGTGGCCAGAGGACAAAGTGCTCACTGCATAAGCATGAAGACCAGAGTTCAGATACCCAGCACCACATAAAAACCTGATGGGGAAGTCAGCCCACCTGTAAATTCAGCACAGCACGCAGGAGGCAGAGATAGGGGTCCCCATGGCAAGCTGGCCTGCTAGACCAATAAAGTCAACAAGCTCTGAGTTTCTTTATATTGTTGAGTAATATTACATGGTATCAACAAGCTACATTGTATTTAAATTGTGAAAGGAAATCTTGATTATTCTGTTTCTGTCGGCCTAAGTAAACTCTTTGACTCTCTATGACCAAATAACGTAACAGGAGCAACTCAAGAGAGGAGAGAATTATTTAGTACATGGTTTCGGAGAGATTTCAGCACACCACACTGAGAAAAGGATAGAAATAGAAGCTGAATCCACAGCAGCGAAACCTTGAAGTTGTTCTCCTCATGTGTGGTGGACCAGGAAACAGAAAGTATAGGCTAGCAGCAGGGACAGGTGTGACCTGCAAAGCCCACTTCCATTGTCAGGCTCTACCCTGGAAAAATCCAAAGCTTCACGACAGAACCACAGACTGGGCACTGAGAATTTAACACATGAGTCTATGAGCAATTTCCTAATCCCAACCACAATGTCTATCTATCTGTTCCTGTAAAATTGGGAATTTTGATTTTCCAGGACAAAAATCTCAAGAGTACAATTTAAGGGTGTTTGGTACATGCTGACAGAAGCCTGATATAGCTGTCTCCTGAGAGGCTCTGTTAGAGCCTGACAAATACAGAAGGGATGCTCGAAGCCAACCATTTTACTGAGCACAGGATCCGCAAAGGGGTCCCCAATGGAGGAGTTAGAGAAAGGACTGAAGGAGCTAAAGGGGTTTGCAACCCCACAGGAATAACAACAGTATCAGCCAAACCGATCCCCCAGAGCTCCCAGGGACTAGACCACCAACCAAGGAGTACACATGGAGGGACCCATGGCTCCAGTCGCATATGTAGCAGAGGATAGCCTTGTTGGGCATCAGTGGGAGGAGAGGCCTTTGGTCCTCTGAAGGCTGGATGCCCAGTGTAGGAGAATTTGAGGTTGGGGAGGAGGAGTGGGTGGGTGGGTGTTGGAACACTCTCATAGAAGCTAGGGGAGAGCAGGGGAGGGGGAATGGGTTAGGGGATTGGGAAAGAGAGAAAACCTGGAAACTTTTTTCCAAAAGTCTCTCTCTCTCTCTCTCTCTCTCTCTCTCTCTCTCTCTCTCTCTCTCCCTCTCCCTCTCCCTCTCCCTCTCCCTCTCCCTCTCCCTCTCCCTCTCCCTCTCCCTCTCCCTCTCCCTCTCTCCCTCTCCCTCTCCCTCTCCCTCTCTGTCTCTCTCATACACACATATATGTGATATACATATACACCACGTATACACATATACACATATATACATATACATATATATATATATATATATATATATATATATATATATATATCAAGTCCCTATCCATCTTTTCCAATATTAGGTGCTATCACGATTTTTCTTTCATACATCCTGATATGTGCATATGGCTGCCCCATGGTGGCTTTACCTTAAATCTCCGTATTGTCTAATGATGCAGATCATATTTTCAGGGGTATATTTGTATTCTATACATTTCCGTTTGAAGAGTGTTTTAGTGTATTTTGCCCATTTCCTAATCTTATTATCTTGTTTATTATTGAAATATTTTGATATTTTATGTATCTATATAGAATTTGTAATGTGCACATAATTTCTTTGGGTTTGTGACTTTTCTTCTCACCTGACTTGCATCTTGATGAGGACCAGTTTAAAAAGATCCATCTGTCTCTTAATATACTGCTTTAGGTGATGTCAATTTTTAAGAACATTTTCCAATCCCTACATCTCGAAGATTTTCTATTATTATTCTAAAAGTTTTAATACTTTAAATTGAGGTTCCTGATGTATTTAGAGTTCATTTTTCATATAAGGTGCAAGATTTTAGCTGAGGTTTAGTCTCTTGAAGGTCTAATTCTCCACTTAAAAATGATCTTCTATTTTGAAATGCAGACCATTCAGTGAACATTTACATACGAGAAGCTGCTGCATCACAAAGACAGAGAAGCTCATACAACTCTGAGGTATCCACAGGGTAGCTCTGGACCGACATAAACATTTTCACATTTATAGATAAAATTATTAATCAAGTGACTACACAGTGGGAAATGCTGGAAGGACACCAGAGTATACACAGGAGAACAGGTGCAAGATGCCATAACACTCACCAGAGAGACATCAAAGATCCAAATAGAGAAATAAATAGGCCAGTAGACCTGAAGCAGATTGAAAAGGGAAAGTGAACAGATACTTGTCCTGGAAGACTTCAGAGAAGGAGACTTGACTGCAGACAGAAAGGTGGTTGGCGCTGCCCAAGAAAGGGAAAAAAAGGACAAGTTTGAGCAAGATAATGGGAATAACACTTCATTAGTTGAAAAAACCCTGTGCACATGGAAGAGGAGACAGTATCTTAATAGCTTACACATCTGAAGCTGACATTTATGTGAGAGTTTGATAGTAGCAAGTTGTGGAAAACTCTATGAAAATTCAGTTTATATTGTTTTAAGTCAAAAGCAGAAATCATGAAATATTGGAAGGAAAAGGGATTATTTCTCATGTAAAGACTATGAACATTATTGCATGTTAATTTCTGACTCTAAAATAAGACATTTCTGGCTAAGAATGTGGCATCAAAGAATGTTTTCTGTACATCCAAGCCTCCATTTTCTTATACATGAAATGGATACATTTGTAAGCAAAGTTCAGATAAGATTGTAGTGACACCTGGAGATGACAAGTCTGGGAGGTTCTGCTGTTTGACATCTTACTCATGACTGCTACTTTCCCTACAAGACACTTCTGAGATGATGGTGATATTCTTCAGCATCCTTTTAATGAAAAGAAAGGTTTTCCTCCATTATATCTGTGTCATCATCTCATCTTTGTGACAATATGTAAGAAAACTAACTCATGGAGCTAAAAGGCCTGTTTTGGCTCACAGTTTTGAGGCCCCAGTCTCTGATTTGTTGGCCCTGTTGCTTTGGGTCTATGGAAAGGTGACACATCCTAGTGGGAACACAGAAAAGGAAATGTTAATTGAACAGGAAGCAGAAAAGGGGGTGGGGGAGATAGACTAAGATTCTCCAGTCTTCATCTAGGATGTATCCCTTTGACAAAATACATATCCTAAAGGCTCTACTCAGTAGTTTCATCTGAGCACCAAACAACACATGTCTGGACTTCTTAAGTACATATACTCAGACCACAGTGAAATCTCATACAGGTGGAGGACTATTAAAAACAAAGTTGTCTTCTCATTGACCAACTTTATTGTTGAAACAATAGTATGTGAAATTGGGGCATTTTGACCATCAATAATACAGTAGGACTCTGCATTTATGAATGAAAAAAGTTGCATTAAAAAGAAATAAAGATCAGCAAAATGGCTCAGCAGGGCAAAGCGCTGGCTGCCTGTGCTGGTTTTCAGGATCCATCAGGTAAATGGAGAGTAACAAGTCTTGAAAATTGTCCCTTGCCCAATATATGCACCTTGCGTGCCGTGCGCACACACACACACACACACACACACACACACAATGTAATAAGAATTGTAAAAACTGAAAAAAATGATGTCTTTCATAACCCTTTCAGACCCTGATCTAAGCTACAGCTTACCTGCTTCTTGCCTTATACTATATGAATTACCATGGTGCATAAAACTAAATAATACATATGTTTATGGGTGACTGTAGCCATATATCCAAAAGAAACTGGTGCCTCTGGTGTTCTTTGGGATATGACTGCATGTCTATCACTCATGGCTTCCAAAGCACAATTCTGAAAAGGCAACCTTCTTTTTGATAGGATTGTTTTTGTTCTATTTAAGACCCAAGCTTTGCATGTCTGGATTGTATAAAAGACAGACACGATGTTCTTTCTATCCTTCTCTTTGATAGACAGTATTGGCAAGCATTACAAATCTTGGCTTAGAAAGCTGTGTCCTTGGATAGTGGTCCCAAGCACACAGTTACCCAGGAAACACATTAAAAGTGTCTGTTCTGTGATTTGTTCATAAGAGATTCTGCAAGTGAACACAAAATGGATATTTTTCAGTGTGGGATTTACAGATTCCTAGAGGAGGCTAAACCATTGGAGTGGCTTTACATTGGACAACCACACATTTTGGGATTTTTTATTTGGAAGGAGAATATGTTTTGGTAGATATCCTGTACACTTGGTCCATTCTATTTATCGATCATTGCATGAGAAATATTTCAGAAGCCACAAAAATGGTGTGGTGCATGTGTGTGTGTGTCTGTGTGTGTGAGTTTGTGTGTGTGTGTGATGTGTGTGCATGTGATGTGTGTGCATGTGTGTACATGTATATGTGCATGTGTGTGCATGTGAATGTGCATTGTGTGTGAATATGTACATAAGTGTATGTGTATGCTTGTACAAGAATGTGTGTATTGAGTGTGTGTGTTTGTGTGTGTGTGTGTGTGTGATAGAAGAGTGATTACTTACTGAAATTCACTATGAGACAGATGTACTCTTACTATTTAGACTCCATTTTCTGATTGACAGACATCTGAGCTGTAAGTTTGTATTTACAAGTGTGGATTTTGATGACTCCCTTCTCTTGTACTCCATTTTTTTTTAATCTTGTCTTTCTTCGTCTCTCTACATCTCAGCTGCCAGCCAACTGTTAGTGTCCAATGCTACGTGTTATTCTTCTCTTTTATTTCTCCCTACACCCCATATTCAGTCCATCAGTAGATTCTGTCAAATGTGCCCTCCATCAAACTACTTCCCTCAAACTCTAAGACCCATTCAGTGCAAGACACCATTGTCTCTTTTCTTCATTTGGTTTACCCAGCACTGTCCATGGTTATCAAGAATGGGCACATAAAAATGACACTCAGAGATGCTGCCACTCCTCCCTGAGCTCCTTCAGTCAATTGCTATCACACTATGCCACTAAGCCTTTACAAACACGTTGTCTGTCCTAGACGACCTTACTTAGTCCTCTGTCTGCTCACCCTCATCTGATAGCCCTTTATTTTTTGCCTGTCTTCCCTCAAATTCATTTCTGTTTTTTAATAAACTGAAATTTTGCCCACCTTTGCACTTTCTATTTCTCCTAAATCAGTCATTGTTCCCTCTGAGCTTTCCCATGGCTCATGGTTTCACCTCACACAAACCTCTGGTCTCACATCATCTACAACGCAGCCTTTCTAACTGGTACCCTATCTCTCTACCTCCTGTTCCTGCCTCACTTCTCTTTTTTCTTTTATTAAAAGTAAATTTTTCTCATACCATATATTATGGTTTCTCCTCCCTCTACTCTGCCCATTTTCTCCCCAACTCTCTTCCCATTCAGATCCACCTCATTTCTATCTCTCATTAGAAAACAAGCAGGCTTCTAACAATGAAATAAAATGAAATAAAATCAAACAAAAACTAACACATAAGATTAAAATAAAAAATCAGACAATAAATAAATAAATAAATGGAAACAAGTACAAGCACAGGCACAAGAAAGAGATATAGGAAGAGAGAACTACCTGTGCACACACTCAGGAATCTTATAAAGATGCTAATGTAGAAGCCATAATATATATACAAAGAACCTGCCTGTAGTACCAAATTAGAAAAAATATGTAAATAAAATAAAAATAATATAAATGACATGACACATTTCTAGACAAGATGGGTTCCAGGGGTTGTTTTGCTTGCATTGTTGGCCATCGACTACTTTGTTGGCACGCAGACTACTCTACTCTATGAGTAGTTTGTTTCTCCAGTGAGACTACTTTGGATGAAACAGAGTTTTCATTTGCAGGAGGTTATGAACTGGAAATAGCTTCTGGGTTAAGAAAATGTGGGCATGTGCCTGTTTTTCCTTCCAGCTCTATAACCCATCTGATGCAGACCCATGCAGGCACTGTGCATGCTGCCTCAGTCTTTGTGAATTCAAATGCGTACTGATTCTTTTAATAGGTTTCCTTGGTGTCCGCTGTCCCCTCTGGCTCTTATACCCTTTCTGCTTCCTTTTCTATAGTGTTCCCAGATCCCTGAGGTGACAGATTAGATGGAGTGATCCTGTTTAGGTTTAAGTATTCCAAGGCCTCTCACTCTCTCCATTTTGTCTAGCTCTGGTCATTGTATTTTTTTTTCTATCTGCTGCAGGAAGAAGCTTCTCTAATGATGGCTGAGCAAGATATTGATCTAGAAATGTAGCAAAATGTTATTAGGAGCCATTTATTGCTAGATTCTGTTAGTAGAACAATAATATGGTTTTGCTCTGGGTCCCTGGACTAAATAGTCCCAGTTTCTTGGACATCTAAGCAGTATATGATATGAGTTCCATCTACCTGGAGTGAATCTGAAGTCAAATCAGATATTGGTTTGCTATTTCCATAAGCTTTGTGTCACTATCGGTAAAGCATATCTACCAGGCAGGACACATTATAGATCAAAGAGTTTGAATCTGGGTTGTTATTTACATTTCTCCTTAGGCAGCTTACAGAGTACCTTCTTGTACCAAAGATGCTAAAACATATTGGTGAAGAAAGACTCTATGTGGGTAGAAGCCCAATTTCTCTATGTTTGATGAGTTGTGTAAATGTTGTATTCAGTATTAGAGCCATGCTATCAGCTTATGGAGGGTAACCTATAGTTTTGGCAACAGCCTGTTGCTTGGGGATTCCCATGGGAACCTTTGGTCAACAAATCCATTAAATGCAGACCATTCCTTCATTTGATTACAAAGATGTCCAGTTGGAACTCATTCTTTCTAATTATTTGTTGATTTCATTTAAATTACCTTGGTATATGTATGTTTTAGGAAGCTTGTACTGTATTAGATTTTCATACTACCCCTAAAAGACTCATTATTTTAACTGTCTCTTTCCATATTCACTCTCTTGCTCCTCTTTTCTCTTCATCTTCACTCTATCCTACCACTCCAGTACCCCCTTATCCAGCCATAAACATCTCTTCTATTTCCCTTTCCTAGGGAAATCTATCTATCTGTCTTTGTCCCCTGGTCTATATCTAACCTCTGTGGTTCTACAGATTGTAGCATAGGCATCACTAAATTAACAGGTAATATTCACATATAAGCAAATATATACCATATTCATTTTTCTAGGTCTAGGTTACCTCAATCAGGATCATTTTTCCTAGTTCCATCCATATACCTACAATTTTCATTACTTTTTAAATGGCTGAGTAATTTCCTATTGTATAAATGTACCACATTTTCTTTATCCATTTTTCTGTTATGAGATGTCTAAGTTGGCTTTGATTTATGGCTCTTATGAATAGAGCAGTAATGAATATAGTTAAGCAAGTGTCTCTGTGGTAAAGTGGAGCATCCTTTGGGTATATGACCAAGAGTGATATAGCTGAATCTTGAAGTTAATCGATTTTCATCTTCCTGAGGGGCCACCACACTGATTTCCATTATGGCTGGAGGATTTGCACTCCCACCAGCAATGAATGAGTGTTTCCATTATTCCATCTCCTCACCATCATAAGCTGTCATTTGTTTTACTGATCTTAGCTATTTTGATGGGCGTAAGATGAAATCTCAAAGTAGTTTTGATTTGTATTTCCTGATGACCAAGGATGTTGAGCATTGAGTTAAGTGTTTCTTGGCCATTAGTTTCCTCAATTAAGGATTCTGTGTTTAGATCTGTACTCCACTTTTTAGTTGATTTTTTGCTTTCTTGGTATCTAGGTTTTTGAGATCTTTAGATATTTTAGACATTAGCCCACTACTTGGTGTGTAGTTGGTAAAATAAAAATTTTCCCTGTTATTTCTGATACCTTTTGAGAGAATGATGTGACACTTGTCACGTAGAAATTTTTCAGTGTTATGAGGTCCCATTTATTAATTGTTGCTTAGTGCCTGTGCTAATGATGCTGTATTCAGAGAGACTTTTCCAGTGTCATGCGTACAAGGCTATCCTCCACTTTCTCTTCTGTCAGGTTCAGTGTATTTGGTTTTATGTGGAGGTCTTTGATTCATCTAGAGTTGAGTTTTATGCAGGGTGTTAAGTATGGATTTATTTGCAGTCAGCTACAGGCCGATATCCAGATTGATCAGTACCACTTGTTGAAGATGCTTTTTTCAGGTGTGTACTTCTGGCTTCTTTATCAAAAATCATGTGTCCACTTGCAGAATAGTTGACTGATTATATCTGCCTAGACAGAGTAATCAGCCCTTCCTTAATAATTCTGCATCACTACTAGGTCTGTCAGATGATCCTGAGCCAGAAGGCTGAAGATCAGATGCTCCAACGTTTTGAAGTAGAGCGAGTGTCCAGGTGTTCAGCCGTCTCTATAAATTGGCTAAGTTTTAGGAGCTATGCTTTGTGCTTCCCATAATTTTAGTTAACTCAGTCATTCTGGATTCTGACGGGGTTGAAAACTTATAGTCTCATAGCCAATCCTGGCTATTTACCTTGAGAGAAAAGATTTGAGTGGATGGTTTTCAACTGACATTCATTCTAAAGCCAAGAAAAAAGCCAGGTCCAGAACTAAGTGTTTTAGTTAGGAGAGATGACAGAGGTTCTGATTAGTCAACAAAATGATGGACTGGGTATTAGGACTATCTTGTACCTCACTGGTACAAATTGGCATAATTATGCTTTAATTGTATTTTGAGAGAAAAGTTTTATTTTAACAGGAAGGGTGATATGTAGGAGGAGCTAAGGTGAGAGGGGAACCGAAAGGAAGAGAAGGAGTAAAGAGAGGAGGAGAAGAAGGAGAGGAGAAGCTAGGTGATGAGAGAGAGAAAGAGAGAGAAAGAGAGGGGGGATATAGAGGCAGTTGTTCACGTGTCTCCACAGCCAAAGATAGTTGATATATCTAGGCTGGGTATTAGGTTACACTTCTGATTGAGCATTACCAAACTTATAAAGCCTTTGATTAACATTTTTAAAAAGTGTATAAAAGCAAAAAGAAAAAGGGGGCATGGGATAGGGGTTTTCTGGGGGAGGGGGGAAGAGATGGGGAAAGGGGATGGCATCTGAAATGTAAATAAAATATCCAATAAAAAATTAAAAATCATGTGTCCATAATGTATGTTAACTTATGTCTGGATCCTCAATTCAATTTCATTGATCATTGTTTCTGTTCTTGTGCCAATACCATGTTGTTTTTATTACTATAGCTCTGTAGTACTACTTGATATCTGAAATAGAGATGCCTCTAGCAGTTCAGTATTCAGAATTATTTTAGGTTCCCGGGTTTGTTTGTTTGTTTGTATTTCCATATAAAGGTTAAAATTGTCCTTTCAAGATCTGTGGAGAATTATGTGGGAATTTTAATGGAGATTACATTGAATTAATTACAATTACCTCTAAATTGATTTTGGAAGGATAGCCATTTTTACTATATTAATACTACTGATCCATTAGTCTGGGAGATCTTTCCATCTTCTGAGATCTTCTTCAGTGTTGTGAAGTTTTTATCATACAGGCCTTTTATTTGTTTGGTTAAAGTTAACCCACGATATTTTAGTATATTTGAGGCTATCATGAAAAGGGTTGCTTCCTTGATTTCTTTCTCAGTCCATTTGGGATTTTTATATAGGAAGGCTACTCATTTTTGTGAGTTAATTTTTACCCAGCTATTTTGCTTAAAGTGTTTAATCAGCTGTGGGCATTTCCTGGTGGAATTTTTAGTATTACTTATGGATACCAAAGTATCATCTGCAAAAACATATACTTTGACGTTTTCTTTTCCAGTTTGTGTACTCTTACTCTCCTTTGGTTGTCTTACTGCTCTAGCTAAAACTTTAAGTGTTACATTGAATAGGTATAAAGAGGGTTGGCAGCCTTGTCTTGTTCCTGATTTTAGTAGAAGTGTTTTGAGTTTCTCTCCATTTAAATAGACTTATAAAAAAGGCTTGCTGTAGTCTACCTTTACTATGTTGAGATACACCCCTTGTAAACCTAATCTCTCTGGACATTTATCATGAATGAGTGTTAGATTCTACTAAAGACCTTTTCTATATCTAATGAGTTTATCATCCTATTTTTGACTTTCAGTGTTTTATATGGTGGATTACATTTAGCAATTTACATTTGTTGAACCATTGCTGAATTTCTCACCAAGTGATAAAGCCTACTTGATTATGGTTGGTTATCTTTTTGATGGGCTTTTGGATTTGGTTTGCAAGTATTTTAGTAAGATTTTTTGCCTTCATGTTCATAAGGTAAATTAGTCTGTAATTCTTTCAACTCAATATTATTTCTGTGTTCTATACATTTACTATTTTGGTTATTGTGTCCTGAAGGGAATTTCATTTCTGATTCTATTTACTTGGTGTTATGTAGGCTTCTTCTACCTTCATAGGCACCATCTTTAGATTAGGTAAGTTTTCTTCTATGCTTCTTTTGAATATATGTTTTGTGTCTTTGACCTGGGTTTCTTTTACTTCCTCTGCTCCTGTTTTTCTTATACTTGGTCTTGTCATAGTTTATCATATTTCCTGAATATTTAGTGCCAGGATATTTTTAGTTTTAACATTTTGTTTGGCCAAGGTATCCATTCCTTCTATAATTTCTTCAATGCCTGAGAGTCTTTCTTCCACCTCTTCATTCTGTTGTCTCTGTGGATCCTGTTCATGTTGCTAAGGTTTTCATTTCTAGATTTACTTCAGTTTGTGTTTTCCTCATTGATTCTGTTTCCACTTTCAGGTCTTGTAATCTTGTATTCATTTCCTTCCACTGTTTGTTTCTGTGTTCATATATTTCTTTGAGGGATTTCTTTATTTCCTCTTTAAGGACCTCTATCATATCTATAAAGGCTATTTTAATGTCTTTGTCTTGTGCTTCAGATATATCGCAATTCTCGACCTACCGTGATAGGGTTGCTGGGCTGTAGTGGAAGCATATTGTCCTGACTTTTAATAATTGTGTTTTTATGCTAGCATCTTGGCATCTGTGTTTGGGATAATGGCAATTTTATGCACCTTGTCTTTGTTAGGTGAGTGTTTTGCTCCTTGGTTTCTACTGCCCTCTCTGGTTCTTAGCTGGTTACGTGGAGGTTCCTTGGAAGCAAATTCTTCTGGGATCCTGCTAGTGAATAGTGAGTGTATATCATACCTATGCGAGGATGAATATTTCAGCAGAGGTCACCTGGATTTTTTAGCAATATTATGCTTCAATTTGTGCCCCCCCCAGACTCCTATGACATCTTTGCATGTCTTACTCCTTGTAGTTCATTTTATTTAGGATCTTGTTTGCTTTTTGCCATTATGCTTCATGTTTATAAAGAGCAGGGTTCTTCCTACAGCAGCAAGTCCTCGATGTCCCTCACTATAATCCCACTATTCTAAACTTCCTCAGTATCAGATTCCATCTTTTTATTTGATAATTTCAGAATTAGATTAAAATTTTAGATATATATTCTAATTTCTAGAACTGTCACTCAAGACAACCATTGGATTGAGGTCAGGAACCAGTATGGAAGAGTTTGAGAAAGGACTGAAGGAGCTGAAGGAGATTTCAACCCCATAGGAAGAACAACAGTGTCAACTAACCTGGACTCCTCAGAGCTCCCAGAGACTAAGCAAAAAAACAAAGAGCATACATGGGCCGGTTCATGGTCCTGTGCACATGCTTAGCAGAAGCCTGCCTTGTATGGCCTCAGTGAGAGAGGATGTGCTTAATTGTGTGGAAACTTGATATCCCAGGGAAGAGGGATGCTGCTGAGGGTAAGGTGAGGGTGGCAGGTGGGTGGGTGAGTGAGCATCGACTCAGAAGTGGAGGGTTTGGGGCTAAGAACTCAGGGAATGGGTCAGGAAAGGGGTCAACATTTGGAATGTAAATAAATAAAATAAAGATAAAAAGTAAAAATAAATAAATAAAAGCACTAAAAACAATTTTAAAATGCTCAAAGAGCATTTAGAAAAATCTAAATTCAACAAAGATAAAGAACACAAGATGACAAACAGAATTGCTGATGGCATTAAATGTATTTACAGTATAGCTTGGCGGTATAGAAAGATGCACTAGACCCTCAATTCAGAAATATTATTTAAGTTGACATGTATGAAAATTGAAAACTGAAACGAAGACACTGTCCTCATTCTTTCATATGTATAAACCTAAACACAGTCAGCTAATATTTAAATATTAAAATACATACTTTTTTTTAAAAAGTGGAAGCTAGAAAGGAGACATGCTTGCATAGGTCTTCAATGTTCTCACAGGCTTTGAAACACTCCAGACATTCTTACATCTGTCCCGATGTCTACAGAACCCTTTGATAGAGGAGCATGCGCCTTTATGCAGAGTAGAGAGATTTGTGTATGTTCTACTTTCACTTATGCCTGGGAGGTTAGCACAGCCTACCTCCTTCTGACCTACTCTGGGAGTGCTGACCTTATGACACATGCACACCAACATGTATGGTCAAGTGTAAACAGACCGATATTCGGATTGGTGAAGGTCTTTGTGTAGAAATCTAACTCTCTACACACTGTATGCCATGGCCCTTTGGAAGGCTGGCAGCTCTGTAGCAGTGAAATAGGCCAGGTTGCCCATGGGCATTGTGCCAACAAAGCAGATGGGCCCAGTGGGGGCAGGCAACTGAGCACACATGTTCTTTCTGGAAACATGCATATTTAGCGTGAGTCTTCCATTTACAGGAGACAAATACTTGAACAGAAAGTCTGAGTTCATGAAATAAGAGTCAGAAATGGTGAGCTCTTAGCCTTAATTCAAACATTCACATAAAGGATCCTGGAGAACTCATCTCACTTAGAACTCTTACAGAGTAACTAGGTACAGACATCTATGGTAAATCACTCCTTACTAAAGAGGGCTATGCTATGCCTCTCTACCTTAGAATCTCACAAACTCATCAGAAAGCCTAATCTTGCTTTATAAAGACAAATATGTTGTAGAATCATGGATGGCAATGAATGTATCCTTATCAAGTATTCATTATTTTAAAATACTATTAAAATAATTTTCTGAAAATTTTTAACTTGCTCATTTTAATAAACAAATGACTACGTCTCTCATTTCCTTCTCCTGGAGGTAACACTGTGGAGATAAGATGCATGCTGCTGAATAGACAACCATGTCTACACATTAAAAGTCTATTTCAGTAACATCTGTGTCATGTTCCATTTGTGTAAGGTGAAAACTTGAAAGGCAGAACAAGTAATTTAAAGATATGTAAATTACCTTACTGCATAAACATTTTATCATTCTAAAGTAAAACTCTACTAATATCTATACTGACACTACACCAAATTCAAGGATATTGCATGGATATGTGTGTACACACATGTATATTTGTGGTAAGTGTTCATATGTGTGTGCACACATGGTACACATATTCATATGTATGTGCAAGTGTTTGGAGCTAAGGAGGTGTATAGAGGCTAGAGATTGATACCTGGCACCTTCCTTCCCAATTCTCCTCCTCGTTTTGAGATAGTCTCTCTTGCTGAATTTGTAAGCCACTAACCCAGTGAGACTGGCTGGACAGCCAGTCTCAGAAATGCTCCTAGCTCAGCTTCGTGATCCTAGAGTACAAGGACATGCTTTTCTTCTAGGTGCTGGAAATATAAAATCATGTTTTCTTGTTTGCACAAAAGTGTATTACTGATTAAACCATATTCTCAGCTTTCCTAGATAGTTGAAAATAATTCTACACATTTTAACATTCTAACAGAACTACCTCACACAGCCACATAAATTATATACATCATATACATATACATGTACCATAAGATTCTCAAAATATCTTCTGAGTAGATAAGGCAGGCCTGGGAAGTTTATGTTACAAATGAAGAAACAAGGAAGGGATCATGCAGGTGAAGTGACTCAGCTGAAAGAACACCTACCATTTATCATATTAACTTTGTTTTTAAAACATGTTTATTTATTTCTCTCTCCCTTCTACCCCTTCTCTCTCTCTCTCTCTCTCTCTCTCTCTCTCTCTCTCTCTCTCTTTGTATATGTGTGTGTGTGTGTGTGTGTGTGTGTGTGTGTGTGTGTGTGTGTGTATCTTCATGAATTTATAGTGCCTGAAAGGGCCAGAAGAAAGTACCAGATTCTCAGGAACAGGAGTTACAGAAGTTATGAGCTACCATATAGGTGCTAGGGAATAAACCAAGGTCCACTACAAGAGAAACAAGTGTTTCTAATGGCTAAGCCATCTCCCTATCCCATAAGCTCTTATTTTGACATGTTAGAAACAACACATGCAAAGTATTATTTAGTTTTACGATGAAAAAGCACAGACCGCTACTTTTGGCCATAAGGCTGATAATGCACCATTCAAGTCTTAAGAACCAATCAAAAATCGTTTGAAAGTAGCCTTGAGTGTATTTCAATAAATGCTGTCTTTCAGATAAGATGTGATCATTGCTCTATTAGAATTGACGTCTGACATTGGGTTCCGGGCAGAGCAAATGCTCTCTGGCAGCTGGTGCTGTAGCCTGTAAACTTACTGTGTCTTTCTGTTGTCAGGGGTTTGGAAAAAATGGTTGAAAACTTTGCAGAGACACAAAGAGGATTTCTTTTAAAGCTTCATACATTTCACAGAATCCAAAAGAAAACTATTCTAGGAAGCAGTGATGTATATAGAGAAGTAACCTTGGTCACTTGTGCAGAGAGCTTGGCACTCAAAGACAAATGTGCTTGGGACACAATGGAGCTCTACATACAAGATGAGCTACTGTGTGGATCAGATGAAAACTCTGCCTCTGAAACTCACTAGCTCTTTAATTTTTCCTTGAGGTCATAAAAAAGGAGAGAGACAATTAAACTAAAAAAAATGGCACATTCATGGAAATCAGATTCTGTGGCAGCTTCTGAGGGAATATGAAAGCATGTGTTCTGGGTGCTAGACAGAATTACTCTCTGTGTACTCTGTACTGCACACAACTCCCCCGAGGACACCGAGAATCTGAGAGGGGCCAGGAGAGCCAAGGCTTTAGGCACACACATGGGATTCTCAGATGCTTTTCTTCCAGCTCCTCAAAATGTGGGGAAAACACTCTGAGCACCCAGAGCGGGTATATCTCAGCTAATATTCCTTCCTCCACTGCTCTGCCTGCTCTCTCAGCCTCTTTCCTGTCCTTTCTGTGTTTCCCAAGTTTGTCTCCACCTTTCACCCCCTTAGACTCCCCCACCTCTTTCAGAGCTCAGTTTATCAGCTCCTTCCTGGAAAGATTCTGAATGCTGCTTTGGGGAAATGTTTAATTCCTTTGCAAAGTTTAAAAACCCATCGTGACATCAAAGACCCCTCCCTCACTGTCCTGCAGATTCACAGTGAAAGGGTTATATTTAGCAGTAAGCATCTTCTGAATAGACAGTTCCACTATTGAAATGAAGCCACTCCTCCAGCATAGAGTAGGGGAATTACCAATCCTTAGCCAACTTACCAACCTATGGGCAACTGGTAGGTTTTACAAGAATCCAAAGAGAGTGAAGGTTATAATTCTGCCTGTGGAACCCTATTTGGGCATGATGGAGGCCAAAACAAAAAATAGGAAATGGGTTGGCTAGCCAAGATATCCTTCAAGAGTTTGAAATTAATTGTGATGATTAGTGTTTTCTAATGTCAGCTTTGCACAATCTAGAATCACCCGTGACGAGGGTCTCAATGAGAAATTTTCTAGACTATGTTGACTTGTGGGCATGTCTATGGTGGGTTGTCTTGATTGCATGCATTTATGTGGTAAGACCCAGACTACTAGAAGTGGCACCATATCACCTGGTTTGGATAGTGGGCTGCGGAGAAGATGGGATGAGAAGTCATGAATGCATCCATTTTCCCACTGCTCTTGACCAGCTGCTGCAGGTTCTTGCCTTAACTCCCCTGCAATAGTAAACTGTGACCCATAACTGTGAGCTAAATAAATCATTTTTCTGTTATAGTTGGTTTTGTGCAGAATACTTTATCACAGCAACAGAAATGAAACTAACATTAGCATGAGTTCATCATGCCTGCCAGTAGGCTATTATCATTTCTGCACCCTAGGCTGAGGCTAAGCTTCATGTCCTCTGTTGCCTGCCCAGTTGCACTTTGTTGTTGGTCCCTTAGGGTCACAGTGTAAGGACAGATACATCCTTGAACTCAAAACTCCTGTGAAACTCTGCTCCACAACCTTTCACTGGATGTTTACTAATAGACAGGAGTGGATAGTGATATAGGACAAAAGACTGTGACCACATCCTGTTCAGTGGTATCAAATATTTTGTTATTTACTTGGGCATCTGCTGTTTGCTTCTGAAAGATAGTGATAATTTCATCACACACCTTGTTTTATATTTATAAAATAGGCCACAAAGAAAAACAGTTGTGTCTTGTCTTCTTGACTGTGTTGCCTGTACTGAGCTTCAGGCTCATTGATTTGAAATTTGTATCTTTGAAATTTGAATAATAATAACACCAATATCAGGTGTGTGAGGATCAGACATACACTGAATAGAAAAATAATGAATATAGTGACTGCCGTGTATTTCCATAAGCATTAATGTAATTGTTTACAGGAAACTGTTAAATCTCTATGCTGACATTAAAAACATTAATTCTACTAAAATGTGTAAAATTATAGCTTCATAAAACTACACTTTATAGGGTGAAGTCAATCTAAAGAAAATAGTATCTAACTACTTCCAGTATAAGACTTTGATCTTGCTACTTATCAACGACCGACACACAACTTTTATTTCTTGTTCATTTTCGAATTTTAATAATTACTGTTTCCATTGAGTATTTCCTCACTGACTAATTAAATACTGGCCAGAAAGATGGCCCAGTTGGTAAAGCCCAAGCATGAGGACCAGAGTTTGAATTCCCAGCACACAAGTGAATTCCTGGTGGACATGGAGAACCACTTTTAACTTCAAGCACTCTAGATGGAGAGACGGGATGTCCAGAATGAGCTGAATCCATTATCTCTGGGTTCAACTGAGAGATCATAGCTCAAAAACAAAGTTGGGAGAGATTGAGAAAGACTCTTCATGTCAACCTACGGGCCTCCACATGCACGTGCATGTGTTCACACACACACACACACACACACACACACACACACACACACACACACACAAGTATGCATGCACACGTACACATGTATGCAGGCACAGACACAGGCTCACACACAGACACTTGTTAAAGAGGAAAAAGGAGCCTGCTTTTACAAAGGCTGCTTTTCCCCCTTGGTTTACTTTTGTGGTTAAGGTTGGAATCACTCATTTCACAATTGCTCTTGATTTTCAGTTGTGAGGGACACAGGAAAGAATTTCCAGTGCTGAGCTGATCTCTTGGCTCCACTAACAAGGAGCAGACTCAGAAGTCTCAGGCAGATACTTAAAGTATTTCATGCTGTTTCTCTCAGCTTTGCTGTTCTGTGCCTGTCCTTGTCATTTAGTACATTCTGCTTTGATCAGATCTGTCCTTCCTGTAACTCCCTAAAGGTCTTCCTCAAGAGTTTAGGACCATGAATATATGAAAGTATTCACATGTTTGAGTGGTGGAGACAGTGCCACAGGTGTCCACTAAAGTCTTGACTGGTGCAAGAGTGCACCCATGTGACGATTGAGACACGGGCTCAAAAGATCACCCAGGCAGACTTTCTCTTCTCAAGTCAACCCTCCCCCTACTGAAGAAATTTGTCATCCTTTAGACTCAGACAAAAGGCTATTTTCAGTAGTTCACCAGAAGCTGGGACAAGTTGACAAAGAGTGACATTTTAATGTTAGACTTCCTAGATAAAGACAGAAACCTCAGCAAAGCAAGACAGTGTTTCTTTTTGGTTTTCTTCAAGGCCCAGAGCTTCCCACATAAAAGTGAAGTCATTTAAGAAGCAGGAGGACTCTGTTATTGCTAGGTCCAAAATATAAGATACTGGTGAAGATACATTGTTGCTAGCTTGAAGCTCTCAGACCCCTTACTTGTATATGTGACCTACTGTTTCTTATGGTTACTGCCTGCTATCTTAGAGAACAAAGGCCAATGTCTTGAAAGGCAATTTTATAGTCAAGTGCCTAGGGCAAGGTCAGAGAAAAATCATCTGTAAGATTTGAGTGTGGAACACCCAGTTTCTGCCATTGGATGTTTACTTAGACACCAGTGACTTGAGGAATTAAATTCTGCAGTAGAGCAATGTTCTAGTCTCTGCTTGAGCCTGTTTCAAGCTCAACAAAAGTCCCCTGTCTGTGGGACTCTGGCTCCTTCCTAAAGGTACGTTAACATAGATATTTGTATATTGAAAGGTATTTGTTTTTGCCAACTTTCAGAAGACAATTGGAACATAAGTGATAGTTTGAATATTAATGTACCTGTTGTGGTTGATCTATTATTTAGTTTAATTTTATTATTTCCTATATGATGAAGTGAGAGCTCAGGCTCCTGTCTCCAAAGCTCATCTATTTCTGATACAGAGAGTTGCTGTGAGTACGAAGGTGGGAACCTGGATTTGATCTATAGCAATGGCACATTGTGTTCAGCCTTCAAATTAGGTCAGTGACTGAGCTCAGAGAAACTCTGCCACATCTGTTAGAATCCACAGTTACTTAAACCAAACAAGAGCATCCACTTCATGGTTGGAGTTTGTTCCACCACCGGAAAGAAAGAATATATATAATGTTTTAATTTGATAATTGCTTTGATTTGCATTTCTGTGATGACTGCGGAGTTTGAACTTTTCTTTAAGTGATTCTAGGCCATTCTAGATCCCTTTGTTGATAATTCTTTGTTTAGCTCTCTACCTCACTTTTTAATTGGGTTACTTGTGTTGTGGATGTGTAATTTCTTGAGTTCTTTATAAATTTTGGATATTAGCCTTCTGTCAGTAGGGTTGGTAAAGACCCTTTCCCAATCTGTAGGCTGCCATTTGGGATATGCTCTTCCAACTCAGCAACCTTGTCTGGCCTAGTCCCGCAGAGATTTGATGTGCCAGGGAGGGGTGGGAGAGGGAATACCCAGAGGACCTTCCACCCTCTCAGAGAAGACAAGGAGGAAGATGGTGGGAAGGACTGTAGGAGGGATTAAGCAGGAGGGGAGAGTGAGCAGGATGTAAAGTAAATAAAAAAGGAAGGAAGGAAGGAAGGAAGGAAGGAAGGAAGGAAGGAAGAGAAAAAGAATTGCCACATGATTTGCGTCACATCTTCGTAGTCTTGGATTGTTTTTGTCACAGGAACTGGCCACCATAAAAAACATGACATAATGAAATCAAAACTCATGGCTAAGATTTCCTAACAGCTTTACCTGCAGTGTTACAAACATATTCAACGTTTTTTTCTAGCTAGACTGACATTAATTATATTGTATTTGTACATTAAATAGCTAGAAGAGGTTCATAGGCTTAGAAATTGCCTCCGTGCATAGAGATCCTGCTGAACAAGTAGGAAGTCCTAAGTTCAGACCCCTGGCCCTACTGCTGACTGGAGTAGTGTATGTCTGTAGTTCCAAGGCCCTATTGCAGGTGGGAGGCAGACACAGGAAAATCCCTGACAGCTTCTGGGCAGCTGGCCTGGAATGTGCAGATATGAAGTAAAGGCTTTGTTTTAGATGAAATGGAAGGAGATGTACAGTACCCAAGATTATCTTCTAACATACTTGCTTTATACTCCCTAGAGCAAAATACCAGTGTGTAAGTACCTTTGCCTTTAAAAGGAGCTTTTGCCCTTGCATTGTTAGAAAATAAAAATATAACTCAAACAGGAATGTCTGGCTGAACCGCTGCCCACTTTTGATGCCTAATATCTGTGATATCATGAATGTGGCCCCATCTAATTTTGTAATCCCAATTGGGCTGTATGTCCACCCATTAGCCATGGGTTGTAATTGCTGCCAGTTGTCTTTATGGCTGTTCTTCTGAGAATAGATGGTGAAGTGTCATAGGTGCAGTCCCCAGGATGTAAGCACCTCCCTGCTGGCCGTGCCTCAACTCCCATTCTTTTCATTCTGCTTTGATGAACAACAGAATTAGTGGAGTGGCAGCAGCCACCATGATACCAGGAAGAAAAGACCTAAAGCATCTGAATGCCATGGACTCTAACATGCTACAACAAACAGACACACACGGGCAGCTGCCTACCTATCTGTAGAATTCTTGCTTTACAGGGATTAGAATTCCACATGGTTTAGTGACAGTTACGCCTTCTGTTGCTGCTATGTAACTTCTTTAAGGTCAGAAGTACTGAATCATTCATTCAGTAAGTGGCATTCTAGAATGTGATTTAACTGGCAATTCTGCCAAGGCAGCGAGAATGCAATGATAGAAAAGTGACTGAGAGACAACAGAAAATGAGACCACGTTTAAAGGCTAAATCCACTGATTAGAAAAAAATAGAAAATTTGGCTTGGGTGCTCCAGAATCTAGAACAAAGGCACTGTGGGACAAATTCTATTGTACAATCAATTATGTCCATAACACACACTTTACATGGCAAAGGGACGTTGCTGTGGTTAGGAGATGATGCACACATTTTCCCCAAAGTCACCACATGCTCACGACAGGCTGTTGGAAAAAAAAAAAAAAAAAAAAAAAAAAAAAACAACTCTCCACTTTTTTCATAATTATGTCTTTAACATCCCTTCTCTTGGCCTTTGTGTTTATAGCATCAAATTTCACTCAAATAAAAGGTTTGTAAATCACCAATAAAATACAATAATTTTTTATCCATTCCAACCCTAACTATAGTCAAGGAAACTTGGATAAGGGAAATGGGAGAATGCATCCGAAAGTATTTCAATTTCTCAACCAAAGCTTCAGCAGTTATTAAGAAGCATGGTCAGAGCAGGCTTGTTGGTCTATACTTGTAATCTCAGCACTAAGGAAGCAAAGCCAAGATAATCAATACTGTAAGATCATCATCAGCTAGTGGGTGAGTTTGAGACAAGCTTGTGCAACCTGAGACCCTGGCTTAAATACAATAATGACAAAACTATGTAGTTACAAAGGGATTATGGAGGAGAGCTTTTCAGAAAGATAGAATGGCATGTTCTGGTCACTCATAGCGTGTGCATGGAGACAAGGGCTGTCTAGACCATGCTGGACTACTTCATCCTTGGAAGCTACTGTGAGTTGTACTGATTGTCAAGTTGAGAGGATCTACAGTCAACTAGGAGGCAAGCATATATATCTATGAGGGAGTTTCTAGACTGGGTATGAAGCCCCACTGTAAATTTGTGTAGTACCATTCCATGGGCTTGGGTTTCTGGCTAAGTGAAGCTAAGCTGACCACCAGCACTCACTGCTCTCTGCCTCCTGCTTGTGGGTAAATGTGATCCTATACCACATGTTCCTGCCATCATGCCTCCCCTGCCATGATGGGCTGTATCTTCTGACATTGTAAGCCATTCTTTCCTTATGTTGTTTTTTCTCAAGCGTTTTATCACAGTGATGAATCTAGGGATGTAAGGGTTCCAGTGGTACCTCGCTCTCCCACTCATTACTGGTGGAGAGCATGCTCTTTGGTTGGCCAGTACCTATTGCCCAGGGTGTATCAACTTCTACAGAGGTTCATCAGGGATGACCCTCAGAATGAGGATAGGAACATCTCCATCTGATCAGGCTAATATAAACTAACTAGAGGGAGGCATTAGTGATGATGGTACTTCCATAAGCATGTTTTGCTTCTCTATTATTTTATTTATTCACTTTACAGCCTACCCTCTTCTCCCAATCCCATCCTTACACCTGCTCCTCTACCCACTCTTCTCAGTCTCTAGGGGGCACCCTGTGGGTACCCACCCAGCCTGGTACATCAAGTTACATTTAGGACTAAGTGCATCATATCCCACAAAGGCCAGACAAGCCAGCCCAGCTATGGGAAAGGGATCCAAAGGCCCACAACAGAGTAAAGACAGCCTCCACTCCAATTGTGGAGTGGAGGGCCCACATGAAGAACAGGATGCACATCTGCTACATATCTGTAGGATGCCTAGGTCCAGCCTATAAATGCTCTTTGATTGGTAGGCCAAGTTAGTTTACTCTGTAGGTGTCCTTGACCCCTCCAGCTCCCTCAACCCTTCCCCCAGCTCTTCTATAAGTCTCTCTGAGCTCTGCCTAATGTGTGAATGTGAGTCTCTGCATCTGTTTCCATCAGCTGCTAGATGAAGCTTCTCAGAAGGCAGTTATGCCAGACTCCTTTCTGCAAACATAGAAAAATATCATTAGTAGTGTCAGGGGTTGCCTCTCTCCCATGGGATGGGTCTCAAGTTGGGCCAGCTATTGGTTGGCCATTTTCTCAATCTCTGCTTCATTTTCATCCCTATACATCTTGAGGCAAGACAAATTTTGGTTTTGTGGGTGGGTTGGTTGCCCCCTGTCTCCACTGGAAGTTTTACCTGACTACAGGAGGTAGCCACTTTTAGTCTCCATATCCCTAATTGCTAAGAGTCTCAGCTAGGGTCACACCCATAAACACCAGGAACCTCCCCCATCACAGGTTCCTAACTAGTCCCAACACCCCCCACCACCAATTTCCCTTCTGTCTTCTAGCCTTCTCCCTTCTCCTGAACTCTCTCCACACATGATTCCCCTCTCCTATTTTTCTCTTCCCCATGCCCTTTCCAACCATGTTCTTTCTCCCCTTCCATCTCTAATGCCTATTTTATATTCCCTTCTGAATGAGAGTCAAGCATCCTCCCTTGGGTCCTCCCTGTTACTTAGCTACTTTGGGTTTGTGGATTGTAGCATGGTTATACTATACTTTATAGCTAATATCCATTTATAAGTGAGTACATACCATGGGTCTTTTTCTGGGTCTGGGTTACCTCACTCAGAATAATATTTTCTACTTCTATCCATTTAGCTACAAATTTTTGTCTTTGTTTTCAATAGCTGAATAGTATTCCATTGCATAAATGAGCCACATTTGCATTTTCTTTATCCATTCTTCACTTCAGGAACATTTAGGTTGTTTCCAATTTCTGGCTATTATGAATAAAGCTGCTATGAGCATAGTTGAACAAGTATCCATGTGTTATGTTGAAGGATCTTTCGGGTATATGCCCAGGAGTGGTATACCTGGGTCTTGAAGTAGAACTATTCCCAATTTTCTGAGAAACAGAGAAACTGATTTCCAGCATGTTTGTATAAATTTATGCTCCCACCAGCAATGGGGAAGTATTCTTCTTGCTCCACATCCTCACCAGCGTGTGCTGTCCCTTGAGTTTTGGATCTTAGCCATTCTGAGAAGTGTTAGATGGAATCTCAGAGTTGTTTTGATTTGAATTTCTCTGATACCTAAGGACTCTGATCACTGACAATAGGACCAAATGAAGTCTACAGAATGGGAAAAGATCTTCACCAACCATACATCCAACAGAGGGCTAATATACAAAATATGAAAACTCAAGAAATTAAATTACAAACCAAAAAGCCCAATTTAAAAAAAAAATGAGGTGCAGAGCTAAACAGAGACTTCTCAACAGAGAAATCTCATATGGCCAAGCAGCACTGCAAACATGTTTTATCTTTAAGTGATCCTCAGTGTTTCCCCTCCTCTCCCCTCATTCTTGGTTCCTCTGATGTTTGTTTCAGTTGCTCAGATATTCCTTTACCCACTAGAAAAAGAAAATCAATAAACAACATACCCATCATTAGGAAATATGCCTGCCTTCTGCTCTCTTCTCAAAAATACTCTCCTTGATCTTCAGTTACCCTCCCTCCATTCCCCCAAACCTCATGTCTCCTCTGCAACATTATTACATGTGGAAAATTAAGTTTATATTACTGTTAAATGAAATAACTCAATTAACAGGCACTTACTAAGTGTCAAAATCTATGCCAAGTCTATATTAGTTACACATATTATACCATTTAACTAATTTAATAATTTTTAAAGAAAATCACATTCTATTTCTATTTTACTGAGGGGCCAACCTATGTCATGTCACACTAAACACCACAAGCAGAATTCAGGTACAAGTTGTATGATATTTTTAACTATTTGGTCTTTTGAGAATTCAAGATGACTGTCATAAAATGAAATAAAAGTTGTCCTAAATTGATATTAGAAAGAAATAACTTCTCTTAATAGCTCTATAATCCTGACCTTCTGCCTCCTCCTTTTTCCCACCCCCACTTCAAAAGGGCACTTGAAGAGTCAGATTGAGCCTTCTTAATGTATCAAATCATGGTGGAGGGCACAGAAGTATTGACCAAGCTTCCCTTGGGTGTTGGGAGTGGCCTGTGATGAGATGCAGAAGAAATGAGCCGTGACTTCTGCCTTCTGAATGTTCATCTCTGACAAGATGGACACTTACAAGAGTGTCATTCCACAAGAGAGTGACCATCACAGAGCTGTCTCCCTTAGTCACTCCACTTCCAAGCATGGTTTTGTCAAACTCAAATATTTAAAGCAAATGAACTTGAACGTGCATATTTGTATATGTTTACTTTCTGTGCACTGCTGAACCTAGCCTTTTAAAAAAACATGGCAGTGTACATAAAGTCACTGTAGGTAGACATCATTATCCAGAGAAGAAAATGGTTGCATATGTTAAGAATTGTGTCCCACCTGTTTGCAGTCTATTTTAATCTCTCTCTAAACTTGTTATTCTTTTTGTTTTTTATTAATTAATTTATTTACTTTATATCTATATTTAGTTTATATACATATCCTCTCCCTCCTCTCCTTCCAGTCCCTCACTCTCACCCTGCCACTCCTCACAGTAATAAGCCTCTCACCAGATGTCATTACAGTCTTGAATTTCCCAGACTACAGAACCTTGAACCTACTAAACTATTCTTTTCAAATTACCATGCCTGAAAGTTAATAGCAGAGAAAGAGTCTAGTCACGTGACTATTTGTCTCCATTTACAATTGTGATGTCATGACAGTGTTTTTTTCTTCTGGATCATTCATATACCTGGCTCAGGTGTTTTACACAGAAAAAATCTTGTCTGTAAAAGTGGTTGAACAAATTATCACATCACAGAAAAACTAACCCTAGTCATGACAGTAATTAGGATTATTATTTTAAGGAAGGAAAAAACAGAGACCATGTAGTTTTGTGACTTAATGTTTATAGGAAGTGACACTACAATGTATACATCACTATAAAAAGCCAAACAAATAGCAGGAGGTAATTTAAAAAAAAAAAAAAAAACTCTAATAGAACAATTCTGAAAACTCAATCATGAGATAGAATTAAGTTTTGTTTATCTAAAACACCACTAATTTGAGGAGAAGATATAAGCAGGGGTCACAGTATTCAAAGTGAAGAAGCATGCATCAGAAATAGACAGTTCTCCTAGGGATGACAGAATTTACCAATAGAGTCTCACCAACATTCGTTACTAAGCATGAGCTTAAAAAAGGAGACACAAATAAACATGCTAAGATAAAGTGGGAAAGCCCACAAGACACCAACCCTCCACAAAGAGCTAAAGCCAACTAATGAATGCCGAGAAGAAGAGAAATAGTCCTCCCCAGGGAAGAGCACAGCAACTGGTTATCCAATACCAAGTGATCAACCTTGAAAGCATTTACATATAAATAACTGTATACAGACTGAGCAGATTGTGTTCATATATTTAGAAATATCAAAAATAAACACATAAAAATTCACAAAAATAGGAAAGGAAATATAACTGTGCTGAAAATTTCTTACTAAGTATAATTGTGATGCCTTGTTTGAGACCTTTCTGGTCTCACACAAGCAAGAGGGGCAAAGGACAGATGGTCAGAGGTAAAGTCAGTCTTACTGTTCACCAGCCTGAGGTGTGAGTTAAAGGCACATGTCCTTCCCTCAGCTCTCATGGGAATAGCAGGCCTCAGCTCTCTGAGCACTGTGAAGTCATAGAAAGATAAGGTAATTTTCTCTGTGAAACGTCAACAGAAGACTGGGATGTGCATCCACGTGGAGTTCTTGCTTGCCATCTGCAAAAGACTGTGCTGTATCCCTAGTACAGTTAGTAAATAAAGAAATAATATTTAAAAGGAGAAGACAAAAGAAATTGAAAACTTAAATTACTATAGGCTGGAAGTAAAGGATAAGGAAGAGATACTTTTACTTTTATCTACTATTTTCATGTCCATCATACAGATTGGAAAATTAGTATTTTTTTCATTCCTTGGGTCATAAGAAAGTTCTTCAACCACACAATATGCAAATATAAGAGATAAAAATTGCATTTTGGGTGTGGTGTTCTAGGGTTTCATACCACATTGACCTCCTGTTACTCTGTCTTTACAAAACCTGCTGGCTACCTCCCATTTCCCAACTATCCCCTACTTTCACATTTATATATAAAAATACTTTTACATATTTAAGTAAACAAATTTTAATAAATATATTTAAATATGTATTTTAGTCTAAATGATACATTGGAAAGAAAGAACAGTTATCTTTTTGAGTCCTGCTTGTTCATCTTAACATGATATTATCCAGTTTCACCCAAGAAAAGGGTGAATTTTAAAGAATAAGGATTTGTTTGGTTATTAGTCTTCTATAAGTTTAATGATTTTGAACCTTGGTTTCCAAAGCTCAAACCAGGAATAAAAGAGACTTCAAAAATAGACTCATTAGTTAAATAGTTAATTGAATGGTGTTTTTAAAAATATGGTTTTGTATTTCATTTGGAAAGAAGTTTTAAACTTAAATACAACACTCAATTTATATCATAAAGAAATATAAAGCAAGGAGGCCACATGAGGTCAGCATTTTTTTTACCATCATTATAGAATTAATATCAGGCCACCTATATCCAGGTGGATCATCATAAAGACACTTGCAGTACAAGCCTGAACTTCTGAGTTCGATTCTCATAGGCCTTGCAAAGGTAGAAGAGAGTTAACACCACAAAGTTGTTCTTCAGCTTTTACACACATTGTTTGTGCACACACACACACACACACACACACACACACACACACACCATATACACACAAATACAATCAAGTTTAAATCATTGCATTAAATAAATCCAAACAGACAGGTTGAGGAAAAATAGATTATTATTTCAAAGGCTGTTGCAAGATTATCAGTGGGGCAAGCATAGGTTTGTTCCTCTCCTTCTGTCCACTTTTATCCTTGCCAGCTCTGTCGCTTTCAGCATTCTAGGTTGTAGCATTGATCCTGCAAGGTAATAACAATCTTAGGGACATCATGGATCTTTTCATTTCTAAAATCTGTGTTTCCAAGGCATTTTCAAAAAAAGGAATTTCAAACATTTCCCTCAAATTTTGAGCATTTATAAGCAATAGATGTTTCATGCAAAAGTTGGCCTTTATTGTAGTCTAAAGCATGCAATAGGTGCCAAGATATGTTTTGCCATTTACCCATCACTGAACAGAGAATTGGAAATGATGACAGTTATATCTATTATGCAAAATGATTTGTGTAATGAGCTACTTTTCTAGAATTTACTTCCCATTTGTCTCTATTGCTTTCTATTCTCACATTTCTCTCCCACCTTTCTCATAGCTACAAACTTTAAAGATGAACTATTCCTAGTCACCAAATCAATTACCAAAGGACCTGCAGCTTCTGAACCAGCTGCTAATTCAAATCCCCACTTGGTTTCCTCCTGTTCACATACCCTGATTCTCTTCTCAACCACCGGGAAGGTGTTGTTCTGAAAATATTCTTCTGAGTTACTACTAGTTTTGAAGTTTGCAATGTTCAGCCACAAGCATGCTGTTGAATTTATAAGCTCCGTGGTTCTGTTTCTTGGTATGTTGGATTAAAGGTTGCACTGGGGATTGGATTCTATTGCACTTTCCAGTTACTTGTTCTTTCTTCTGCAGAAACTATCAAACAATTATCCTGTCAGACTCTCTTCCCTCCCCACCACACCCCCTTTATCTTCTCCTGTTAGGTTTTTCTAAGTGACCAGTTTAACTCCTGAATTTGGACACCTTGTGATTCTTAAGTCCGTCAAAACCCAAGCCCAATCTAACACTTGTAGAAAAATTTAATCCCAACCCAGGGTTTCTACCCTGCCTTTGACCATTTAGTCCCCAGATAAAAGGGACTAAAACACACACAACTGTTGTATTTATAATAAGACTTAATCAGCATGAGAGCTGGGCAGGTAGCTATCCTCTATGCTGTTATGTCTATTTCTCAGACAATAATCCCATTATATAATTTGCCACATTTTTGTCTGAGCTGCTTTGAACTCCTAGTAGCCAACCCACATGGCCATCATTTTATGACTCAAGTAACCCATGGTGGCTTCCTCTTCCAGTCACCTTCTTCTCCTCCCCCACATGCTCAACTTAAGAACCAGTATATTTTTGAAAACCTATTGCTATGCCCTGATCTCCTAAAGTAATATTATTCATAGGTAAATCAACACACAGTTCAAGCAAAACATCATATCCATATACTTTTGTAGACAAACGTGTGTGTGTGTGTGTGTGTGTGTGTGTGTGTGTGTGTGTACTTATTAAGTATCCAGATCTCACAACAAAATAAATAGTAAGATATTGATACCTGGTCACAGGCACACCACGAATGTGACAGCAACAAAAATCTACTGATGCTCACATTACTACAGATGTCTTACACTGAGAAATCACACTGCAAAGAGGCACTTGATCAACTGTATGGTTTTCCAGAATGGTGGACACAACTTTATTTTTTTCACAGAGAAAAGTGTGTAACTTGTCCTCAAATCCTATTTTTGTGGCAACATTACTTTATGTTTGGATTATACTGTCAGATAATGGTAAACAATATTTCACCGATATGAATGGCCTACAAGTAAATTACGTATCTTGCAGAGCTAGGAAACATTCCTGTGAAGGACTAATATTGAGCTCTGTGAAGTATATGCAGAAGGAGGGTGCATGTCTCCTTAGAACTGCTCTACTAGTAAAAAGCACTTTTCTTCCATTTCAAGCGAAGTTTTTCCTGGTGTAGAGTAGTTTTGTGTGACTGGGTTGAAGAATTATTTTACTTATGTTATGATAATTTCTTTCCAGCCATCTAATTAAAGAACAAGGTCTACTGTTACTTTGCTCTGTGCATTAGAATAAAACTATTTATTAAAAGAAAAATGAGGGGCTGGAGAGATGGCTAAGCAGTTAAGAGCACTGGCTGCTCTTCCAGAGGTTCTGAGTTCAATTCCCTGCAACCACATGGTGGCTCGTAACCATCTGTAATGGGGTCTGATGTCTTCTTCAGGTGTGTCTGAAGACAGAGCTTATGTACATTAAATAAATAAATAAATAAATCTTTTTAAAAAAGAAAGGTGAGAAGGCTCATCTTTTGTTTAATTATGTGTACTATAAAGCAAAAAAGAGCAGTCAACAATAAAATAAATTCAAGCCAGCAAAGGAATAAACTATCTTTCTGAAGTTTATTTTTAAAGAAAATAGAGCAAAAATACATTTTTATTACTATTAAGCCCATTAGGGTATTGTACCTTTGTATTCTCAATTATGCAGATCTTTCTACATGCATTGGTTGCCTACAAAGCTGGAAGTAGATGTTTATAATTTATAAAGACATGCTCCTATTAAATGATACATTAATTTATTGTAATTATTTAAACAAAGAGAATGTGGATGTCTCTCTTGGACAAGCATCATTCATCGCCATTTTTAATTGATTACTGGAAGTGAAATCACAGATACAACCATTTCCAGGAAAGTAAGCTTTCCTAAGGGAACCATAAGAAGACCTGAGTGTGCTGTGTTCTTACGGCTGTGCTATCAACACACATTACTGATGCATTTGTGCATCCTGTCAATCAAACTGTGACTAGCAACGGTTTGGTATTGTAAATTCCAGTGGCTCATGATCTTGATCATCTTCTTGTATCTTTATTTGTTATTTATATTTTCTTTCTCTATATCTCCATTTTGATCCAATAAGTTGTTTTTCTTTCACAATGTCATTTTATTATACTTTTCTTGAGTGTCTTAGGTTGAAAACTTTTGAATTTCTATATAAGCAAATGTGTAAAGGCTGGCTTTCACATATCAGGATCTTCTTCATCCTAAGGAGACTTAGAATACAATCATGTGCTTATGGAGACGTGAATTTAGGTCTTAAACAACATAGATTTCAGTTTTGTTGCCTGTAAATAATGTCCAAATATAACCAGCACTATGTATAGCTATTTACTATAGCCAAGGCACTAGGCTAAACAGATAAATGAAATATTAAATTTAATTCTCCTGACATTTATACAAGTCGCTCTTATTTTCTCCCACCTGCATACAAGAAAGGCATTAGAACACAGATAAGCTGTTAGCTTATCTAGGGACTTAAAGATGGAGACAACACTGACGAGAACTGAAACATAAAGCTGTGGGGCCAGGATCTATTCCACTGTAAGACTATGTGATCCCCGTCCCTGAACCTAAGCAATGATGTGTACCATCTGTTCTCTTCTTTCCCTCCCATTGCATTGACTGTTAAACAAAATATTTTATCACGGATCTATTTGACCACATTTTTCCATGTAGTATCTTACTGTCATAGCATGGAGAAGTGAATAATTTGGCATATGGGTTTTTTAACCCATTTAATAATTGGATTGTGTATTTTTCTAATATACCATTGAATAGGATCACAAGGTAGATAATATCTATACTTTATTATCATAGGAAATTGTCTCCTAATGAAAAAATGTTATCAGAGAATATATTTATTTAGAATCAAAGGAAATGTGTTGGTTTTTGTTTGTTTGTTTTAGGAGTCCAAAATAAACTTAAGAAAATTGGAACCTGAGTATCATTTCTCAGGCATCCGTTTAATGGCTGTATTTATAACCACACTAAAATGATCGCTGAGGATGAAAATGGTATTTGAGCAGTCTTCAGACCTGTGCCTTCACTCATTCAGATAAACTCTAGTCCATTGTATGGTTCTGTCTCACAAAGAAACGGTCTCAGAAGCTCACCACCAGGCTGTTGTAACCACTGTCAGCTAAACTGGTGCTACACTGGCTGGAAAGGCCTTGCTCTGACTGCCACATAAACACTGTAGCAAGCATGTGGTCACAACCATGCACATCATACATAAAAACACACTCATATATACACATGAGACATGTAATATATGCATGGACACACAGTAAGAATAATACATACACTTTTTAAAAAAAAAATACCATAGTGTAAAGACAAAGCTTCAAGCTATTTTACAGAGAACTGGAAAAGTAACCACCAGTCATATACAGCACCTTGAGAATAGCAGCTGTACCATGTATATGGGTCTTTAACAAATCTGAGTGTAATGTACTGCATTCTTTTCCTAAAACTAATCTAGGAGTTAGTCTTAATTATTTCTTTGATTGACATGTACTGTTTAGGTACACAGAAATATAAACTCATGTGTACTATTCATGACTGTGCCACATACAGTTTAGATACCCAGAATAGCTTTAAATGTATTAATCCATTTTTTTAAAAAAAAATCATAACTAGAAATTACAGATAGGTGCTTGAGAGCATGGGAGCTACGAGGTTATCAATTTGTGCAGCATTTGTTGTGGTCTGAAGGTCCCAGCAGGCACCTTCTCTACTAATAAAGAGTTGACAAGAGAAATGTCATGCGATGGTAACTGCTCCGTCCAGGCACACTGAAAGCCACACACAGAGCCTTAAACATCCAAGGAAGAAACAGTACATTCCCAATTCCACAGACAAGCAGATTCATTTTTATGTATTTTTCTTTAAGGTATTCTTTTTCAAAAATATGTTTATAGATTTCAGATCTTTACTTTTCATTTATTTTTACAAAAGTTGACAGTTTTGCTAAAGATATTTTAATATAAAGTTAAGCACAGGGGTTAGAAGAAAAGGAGATGAGTAAGTGGACTTACCCGAGTGGGTGTGGGCTCCTCATGGGGGAGATGCCCTCCAAGGCATTCTTTATGATTATGACTCTCAAGTGTTTCACTTAAATACGGCATATTTACTTTCCCGGGCTTTTATAAATAAGTGTAAATATGACTTTTAAATAATCTTAAGTGAACATAGTGCATTCTAGTAATTTAATCTAGTGTTTTATATTCATCCTGTTAACTATGTATAACAAAACTTCTCAAATAAAACCCAGATTTGGCTTTTATAATAAAACTTAAGCTTCCCTGTAGAAGAGCCTCCAATTCCCTATCCAATACCACGTAGTCGTTCCTGCAATCATATACATACAAGTAACTCTACATGAACGGGGCAGCAGGTTTATATATGTAGTAACATACATACACACACACACACATATATGTATATTACTCTGTGTGTCAAATATACATATGTATTTCACAGATATATAGTTATATATAATTTTATACATTTATATATGATATATCTAATCCATAGACACCATAGTTTACTTATTAGATGTTTAGTTTTTTTTCTTTCTTCTATAAGAATCTCATGCCTAAGATAGGGATGACATTGCAATCTTCAATATGTGGCACATGTTATGGGCTCAATGTGTTCTTATTACTTCCAAGATCGGAGGGCAGAATGGGATTACAGAGTGTACACACATATTAAAAGAGAAGAAGCAGCGCTCATCGGTCCTGCTCTGTCATATGAGCCGTGTGTGCTTGGACGAGCTTCGCTCTGAGGAAATCTAAGTCTTGTGTTTGAGTGTCTGTGTGGTCACATAAATGTTGATAATGTAAAAAAAAAAAAAAGGAGAAAATAAAATACTGAGTTAATACTGTCTCCAAGTAAGATATTGAGGGACTATCCAAATACAAGCCAAATATAAATTTGTGCAAGGTTATTTCGAATTATCTCCTATAACCAATTCATTTAAATTCCTATATCCAAAGAATCTTTCTATAGTCAATTTTGTTTTACAATCCAGCTGATGACTTTGAAAACGTTTTGATTTTTGCCTTACTTATAGAACTTTTGCTTTACCCTGGGAGAATTTTAGATTGGATTACACTTTCTTCTATTTAAGCTTAGAATGAATAATTAAAAAAAAAAAACTTCTTCAGTGACCAACAGAAATTATATAAACTATGAAGGCACTGGCAGTTTACTGAGCTGCACAATTAGTAATATTCTACATTAGTCACCTTCCTTCAAGTAATGTAACAAAGGCCAGAGCCTAAAGTTCTAGGATGTCAGGATTACATGGTCACAGCTGCCAGACTGCAATTATGGTGAAAACTCCATTTCTCCATTTCTCCTAACAGGGTGACTTTGTGTGTGCATGTGTCCACGTGTGTGTATGCCTGTGTGTGTGCCTTTGTGTGTGCATGTGTCCACGTGTGTGTATGCCTGTGTATGTGCATGTGTGTGTGCATGTGAGTGCATATGTGTGTGTATGTTTTTGTGTGTGTGCATGTGCACACACAGATGAGTGAATGCATGTGTGTTTGTGTGTGTGTTATGTTTTATATTTTATAAATAAAATATATATGCCCTCTTGGAACTTGAACTTACAAGAGATCTCTACCTGCCTCTGCCTCCTGCATGTTGGAATTAAACATGTACATTGCACACTCATTCTTCCCTAAATTTAAATTTAATAAACTATAATCAAATTTAGTAATTATGGACAATATTCTAATATTTTCAGTGGAGTGGGAAGAGGGATTAGACTGAGTTAAAGGAAAAATGTGTAAGGAATGCAGGAAGCATATTTGAAGTTCTGGTGTAACAAAGAACATAGACGGTTGGCAGTGGTTGTAAGAGGACAATACTTGAGGGCTTTCAAAATGTATACATTAAGGACAGAAAGATGACTCAGCTGTTAAGAGCATTGTACTTTTCACGAGGTCCTGAGTTCAATTTCCAGCAACCACATTTATACTGGGATTTGATACTTTCTTCTGGTATACATGTGTACATGCAGATAGAACACTCATGCATAAAATAAATAAATCATATGTATATATGATTTATGCATATATATGCATTTGAGTATGTTTGTTTATAAACTGGTAGGAAAATCCTTGAGGCAAGAAGAGATGGGCCTGCAGCTGCCTGTGACTTCAAGCAGTAATTCTTACAACTTAGCCACTATAGTAGAAGACGAAGACAATTACACTGCTTTAGATGCAGTGAAATTGATACAGTTTGGGGTGGCGGAGTAAGGATGCTCTATTCCTATTGTTTGTTTAATTTCAATGGAATAAAAAGAAGAGCCTTGTGCTTGGAGAGGAGCAATGGGGAGAAGGTGGAAGAGTCGGACAAAAGAAAATAATATTGCATACCTTCCATATGTAAAGTTGAACTTTGGACATAGAAAGTAGCTGATGTTAAAGACCACACCTGACTGTACATCAGGAAGAGAGTATACCTGACTTCAGGTTAGTACTCTAATTTCAAGTTGAGTCGGGCAAAAGATTTGATCAAATGAAGAATGTGAAATAAGTAATTAAGCCAGGAAACATGGTAGGTCTCAAGACACCTGCTCCCAGAAATGTTGAGTCTGCACCCTAGACAAGTCATCTGTTCCTCCCCTTGTTTCCATTACTTGTTGTTTAAGGATAAGAATGGCCTGGAAGACACAGTCAGGAGTAAGATGAATATTTTACTGTGACCAGGGTGCAATGATACTTTGGAATCATTTCAGTCAGTGTAGGTAATAGGAACATTTAGAAAAGATATTTTAAATATATGATTTAACCTTTTGTTGTTGTTGTTGTTTTGAGAGAGATCCTAATGTACCCAAGTTGAGTCTCAGAGCAGCAGAGGTCAGGCTGAATATGAATACTCATCCTTCAGCTTCCGGGGCCTATGTGCAGCTACAACCTCATTTTAGGCGGTCTGAGAACTGAACTCAGGGCCTCTGGTGTGCCGGGCTGGTCCTCAGCACCCCAAGCTACATCCACAAGATTTAAACTGTGTACCAGAGATTTTGTTTTAAGTTGGTGGAAGGAAGGTTCTAAGGCTCATCAAGGGATAAAAATAAGCTGCTGTTCAAAGCTGTGTCAAGGAAATTGGAGAACTGGAGGCCGGTGTGCTACGGAAGAGCATTGGAGGCGCTGTGACTTCCGATGGCAACTGGAGTGAAAATGCTCTGTAATCCTGGAGGTAGATTTGGAACAGAGCGTCAGCAATCCTGATTGTCGCTTCTTTTTTGAGGAATAAGTTCATTCAAGAATGCTGCAGCCCAGAGAACAGAGACAAGCCAGAGGGAGGAGGTGGAAAGTGGTAACTCGTGGGAGGAGAAACAAATCTGTGGGCCTTCTCCAGGCTAGCTCTGGACAATTCCCTACTTGGCTTCGTGACATGGGCAGAAAGAGAACTCTCTAGAAGTGTAGGAAATGGCTACATTTTTGCTGCCATTCAGTAATTTCTATTCATTATTTTTGCCTGGTATTTTAGAAACTGTCTTCTGGTAGGAAAAAAAATTTAAAACTGGGCAAAATCACTTTTATCATAGTAATTTACCACTGAAACCCCACAGTGTAGGCCTGCAGTTGAAGTTCAGTTGTTTTCATGGTTATGTTCTTTTACTATCATTTCCCAGCTCCCTGAATGGAAGCTCATGAAAGTCAGGGAAATTGAACAGGCCTGAGTCTGTTCTGTGATGACAAATTCTCTCCCATGGATCATTTTACTTCCTTCTGAATGGAATATTCCCTTGATTTAATGCCTGTTCCTTGATGCCTATGTGATTCAAATGTAGTCATTTGATGAAATCAAATCTACTAAGCCAAAGTTTTCATTGTAACACACACCCGATGCAGACACGGAACCCATGGTTACTTACAAGGATCGTCCATGCTACTACTTCCTTGGAGCTGCTGAAGAAGTGTCCAGAGATAGCTGTAGTTCTACTCCTTATTCATTCACAAGTACACAATTAGGAGCTGATGTTGAAAAGGAAATGTATTTAGATAATTGTCACCCGACATGGGGAAGATTATGTGCATACATACCTTTTAAAAGTATAAACTGGTGCTGAAGAGATGGCTGAATCTATAAAGTGCGTACCATGCAGCCGTGAGGACCTGGGTTTGGTCTTGAGCACCTGTATAACAGCTGGGAACTTCATCACACGCCTGTAATACAAACACTGGGGAGTCGGAGACAGGAGAGCCCCGGGGGCTTGCTACATAGCTAGTCTAGCCACAGTGTCAAGCTCTGGTTCAGGGAGAGACCCTGTCTCAAAAGGTAGGGTGGAGAGCAATTGAGTCAGACACCTGACTTTGACCTCAGGCCTCCACAAGCCTGTGCACAGACATGCTCATATACATACAAACACATGTACACACCCAAATGAACATACAAGCAGACATGGGCACACATGTAAAGATGAACAGATGGGAATAAGTTTATTCGTTGCTTTTAAAACAATTAGCACCAACATTTCAGAACTTCATTAGGATTTGTTCATCTTTTAAAAAGATTGTATGTCATTGACAAAAGCATGTGGTCTCCTAACCTTTCTCTTCTTTATAAGTTAGTGATAAAAACCCCAGCAAGGCTTTACAATAAACTGCAGACCAAAGCCAAACTGAAACAGATGGCCTTGGCCTATTCACAAACATGATTCTGATAATATTAGTTAGTGATATAATACAACATTGTCTACCATGTTGACTACTTGGAGTGTCAGTAAATTTTGCAGAAATGATCTTAGAATCTATTTTAAAATGTTCTCCATGTGTTGATTTTTGATCATGCCATCTACTGGTACAAGATCTCACACAGCTACTCATATCACTTGATGAACATTTAAAGTAGCAACTATATGTAAAACACAACTTATGTAGCTGTTACACACCAGCAGGTGAGGCAATGAACATTTTCCTCATGGAAATGTAACTTTAATAAGTGAGTGTGTGAGGAAATATTATTTCAAGCAGTAAAGACTGAGTAAAATATCAGGAAGTCTACATGAAGTTCAAAATCTGTAAATCTCTGTCAGTGTGCTGTGCCTTCTGTCTAAGAAAATCTGTTTTAAGAATATACTCCCTATGCCTCTGAAAGTTATTAGATTTATGTCTGTTATAACTCATATATCACATATTTATATTAAATATATATAATTCAATTAAAAACTTCAAATCAGTGTTGAAAGAAAATTGCAAACAAAACAGTTTTCTACTTCAGTATTTTCTTTTCTTAAATTTCACTGTATTTTCCTGTGAATAGGTTCCCATATTGTAACCATCACATATATGCCCATGTCTTCCAGCTATGCAACATATATATATATATATATATATATATATATATATATATATATATTATGGCAGTAAATTCTCTGGGCATAGATTTTTCAGGTTTAAGAAACGCCTAAAAATTACTATATTTTTAACCCCACCTAAAAGGACACAGAGTTATCTTTTAACCCCACTCTGACAATCTCAGGTGACTGGGAATTGGTTACTTTTCTATGGAAAACATTTCATTATCTGTTGTATATGAAGTTAACTTTGTTTTCTATAGTCCATACAGCTTCTTATAATTCCTACATATTCTCTATTTTTAGGAATTTGAATAAATTCATTGCATTTCCACATAATGATTTTTTTACCATATACATAATTCCTCCCGCTAAGCTTCTTTCAGGATCAATTTCTTCAATTGTTTATACTCACTAGGCCATTGAAGTTGAGACTAAAGAGCTGTGCCACAAACGGTAGTTCAGTTGTCTCTCTGTGCCTTGAACTCCCTAATCTGTGCCATGAAGACAGAGCCCTCACAAGTCTTATATTTCAGTCAGCATTAATCTGGTTTCTTTTAAAGTTTTCTATGATTGTTGGGGTCAACTTGATTAGACTAAGTCATGCCAAGATTAGAGGAACATGCCTCTGGCTGTGTATGTGATGGTGCCCCAGAGGCAATTAGAGCACAAGAGGTCTGGAAATGAATGATTTAGTCCCTGATGGCTTCAGAGTATGACAATTCTATTGAGTGGTGTTGAAAGTAGAGAACCAGAGCTAATTTGGAGGAAGTATACCGTGGAGGGGTATCTTTCTTTTGTACTCTATCTTACCCTGATCCCATCCTGCATGCCCCCTTCTCTGTAGTCATCATGATGAGACCCATTCTATGTTCCAATCTCCTCCACTATAGTGGCCTGACATCAATGACACCATAAGCATATTCTTTTTAAAGTTATTCTTCTAAGTATTTGGCCCCGTTGACTTTAAAATAACTAATACAAGTGATACAACTAACACTAGCTAAAACAACCAGTACACGTGTCTGTCAATGTAAATGATTATGTTAGGTGCTATATGATATTAAATAATCCATGAACAAATTTTTGATGCTCCTTACCTCAGGATATGAATTCAAATGCCCCATTAGATACCTGAAACTACACATTGTATGTTTTTACTCTACATGTATGACTATGATAACATGTAATGCTTTCTCTGTCTTCACAAAGCTCTTGCATACTGTGGCTCTAACCTTTGCAGTTTGCAATGTTTGTAAATAACAGGGATTTTTCCATTCTTCACAACTTAGCCCATAGATTTGCTTTTCGTAGAGCTTTGCCATGTCTGCAATTTATGGCATGTCCTTAACATACTTAAATTCTCAAAATTCCTTGTGCTTTGAACTATTATTAGTATACTGAGGGTTTACTGATAACAAGAAATAGAGTAACATGGCAGTTTGTCTGTCAACCAACTTGGCTGAGTGACTAATGGACAAGCAACATACACAGAGTAGATACACTGTACAGAGGGGTTGGGACATCCATGTGACATAGAGAAGAATTTAGAGAGCCTGAGATTTCAGCAATCTAGGGACTCAAAGAAATGAAGCAGTGTGTATTATTTTCTCCTCCACAAACCCTTCCTGTACACAATGCCCATCTTTTCTTGATGGGGTTTTATAAATGATCCATTCAATCTCTAGACTTTAGTCTGCCTTTATAACTTTTGACCATGTATGTACAACTTAACAAAACTTTTAATCTGTGCCTACGTAGTAGTTCCCAACTATCTATAACTCCAGGTCCATGGCATCTCATTCTTTTTTCTGGCTTCTGTGAGTAATTGACTCATATGGTTGGGTCCCCCAAAAACCAGAGCAGAGGCTATCCCTAAAGCTGCTGCCTGACCCTAGAGTATGTTCTCCTAACTGGACTGCTTTGTGTAGCCTCAATGGAAGAAGATGTGCCTAGCCCAGCAGAGACTTGATGTGTCAGGAGAGGGACACATCACACAGGGAGGCCTCCGCCCTCTTAGAGGAAAATGGAAAGGGGGATGAAGGGAGGGACTGTGTGAGTGATGGTGGACGGAGAGGAGGGATGTCCATGAATAAATTAAAATAAATAACTATAAATAGACTGATAAGTACACATCATGAATTCAAGCACTTACACATACACGTAACAAGTAATTCAAAAAAGTTAAGGCCCAAAATGGTTCCTACGCAGTCAAGGCTACAAAATATTGAATCCAGGATTTAAGCTGATGGTAAATGTTTGAAAAGATGCCCCCTTGGATATTTCAAATTCCCACATTCAGTACTAGAATTTTAAGAAATACAGAGCCATAAATCAGCACACAGATTTTCCCACAAGTTAAATAAATTACCAAGGGATTTCTGAGAAATTTGTCTTTTTAGCAGACAGTAAGCAAGTGCAGAGCATGAATTTTCAAAGGTAGCTAAGAGCTTTAGCAGTGCTTTGAGCAGACAGCATTTGCTCTTGTCGAGCAAAGCTGTCCATAGGTGCTCTGTCTACCTCCAAGATTAATCACACCCACATTTGTTACAGCTCTTGTCTGTGTTAAGCGGTGTGGAAAATCATCCAAAAGATGAAGCAAGAAAAAGGTGCATTGCCTTGTGATGCAGCTACCTGCTGCACTGTGCAGTGGAAGATACGGAAGCTTCCAGTACACATTCCTGATGATGGTGAGCCTAAATAGGCATTTGTTTAGTCAAGCATACTGTTGATGCACTGTATTTAGAAGGAACGAGTAATAGATAATATGATGAAAAAACTCCCACAAGATAAAAACATAATGCAAAAAATATATATATGCCGTGTTATAGTCAAGTAAGTACAAGGGAATGGATTGATTTTAGCATTTTATTCACTGAAGGTGCTCTTCAAACTTGTGGAAGAACCAATAAATATATGGGAACCCATAAAAAATGAGAAAACTTAGCTTTCACCATAGCAATCAGATGGGAGAGTGTGGAAGCAAGGACCCTTTTACATGACACTATAGGACCAGCTGTTTACCTAAGACATGGCTTGCTGCAGAGTGACGGCTTTGAAAGCAACAGATTCATTTAAAAAGCTCATTGTAAGTGTAAATAGAGAAAAATAATGACTGTGCCCAGTGGAAATGTGCTCCATCTTGCATTAGCATCTGTCAGCTACTGACAGTGTGGCACTCATCGCCACTGACATCACGGACAGACACAGGGACAGCAGAGGTGGAACAAGCCTACAGTTATTCTTGGAAGTCATCCTAAACTAGTCTGTTGAAATTCAAAGTTCATAGTGTGTCCTGTTCCCAAGTCTGTATTTATTGCTCTAAGAACACGATGCATTCTGTGGTGGTAGAAAGTCTATACAGCTGATGCTCACTGTATCATTCAATAGCAGAGGATTCTACCTCAAAGAACCCCATGCCTTTACACAGGAGATAACATGATGCTTGCAGCTAAAGAAGTCATGGGGGAACTTCTTTTAGATCATAAAACAACTAGAATTAAAGCCAAGGAATACAGTCTCAGTGGAATTCTCTATGTGACTGTAATCTTTTCACAGAAAGTAGAGTTCACATTCAGTTACTACATCAGGATTTCAAGTCAGAATGCATGTAATTAGATTGTATAATATATAACTACATTGACATTGGTATCTCATCTAGAAAATTATCTTTTCCAGATAGCCATTTTCACAACACTAGAGAATCCAGTAAATGAAGAAGTATCCTCTGCCATGCATTTGGTCATGGTGTTAATGCTGTTACTGTTGGCAATAATTGCTCACACTGCTGGGAAGAAAGAGTTCTTAGACTTTAGTACTGAGGAGCCCTCTCGAGACTTGCTGCAGATAAAATGCCCACAGCTTAACAGGCTTCTAGATTGATTAATCCATTAATTGCAAGCAATTGATCCTGGCCATGTTATCCATGTCATGTAACTTCTGTAGCAGCAACTTCAGGAGAATGTAGTTTTGCCAAAAAGTGTGTTTCTGGCAAGTGGCAAGAATAATGGAGTTGGCCTTCTCTGTCTAGCAGGACTGCCTACTGTGAGTGTGGAAATCGGGTGTGATTGAGAGGAAATGGATAGGTCATTGGCAAGATAGCAATGTTTTGTCAAATACGTATTATTATGTGATGGATTCAACCAGGTATTGCAGTGGTTAACAAGAAAGAAAAGTTAATTGATTAAAATATAGAATATATAGCAATAAACAGATATAGAACTTGATCCTCACAGTAGCACACAATACTCCAATGGTCAACAGTGCTCCTTTTACTGGTTGTTAAGCAGTATGAAAAGCAGGGTGTCATATACAAAGGTCTAAATGCCAGAGCTCTTCTACCTCCATTTCAAATTCTGGGACCTCACCAATTACATGTGATGGTATGAAATGTGAAGTTCTTGTTATGAATGGCAACAAGCAGAGTGTGGTGATGTTCAATTCACTGTCCAGTCCACTATCACTATCATTATTTTATTATTATACAGTATTATTATACAGTAAAATAGAGAAGGCTGTTTTGTTTCCTGTTAGTTTACGTCGTAAGTAGGTAGTCTGTAGGGTCAGTTCCTCCGTTTCAACAGTCTCAGCATGCCACCAGGCCCCAAGTGCACACAGCTTTCTCAAAGCACGATGTGTATGCCTTTATGCTGAGAATGGTCATTAAGGCAGATGGAAAGCCCAGGTCTGTAGAATACGCTGCCAGGACACTTTGTAAAATATGACTTTCCTGTAAATTGCTCACAAGAGCATAAAAGATGAGCAAAGTCTATACAAAATGACTTTATTTTGCCACAGTAAGAAAATCACAGATTTCTTTCCTTTTTGCAGTGGAAATATGTCTCTCCTCATGCACCTAAGCAAAGCGTGAATTTCATTTATCCTGAGTTGATTCTAAAACTGAGGACCCATGGCTCTAGCTACATTAGATGAAGGTTTGCCCAATCATCCCAGTGCTGGAGCAACATACATTCTTCACCATACAACACTTTCCTTCCCTTATGCTGCAGCTAGGTTCTTACACCACTCTACCCAAATCACGTACTGTCTGCCAACCACCTTCACCTTCTGAGACATACCTATGAGCAAATCAGTACTAATCTATCCCAGGTTCCACTAGACCAGAATTTCACCTGCCCAGCTCACATGTCAGTAAACATTCCTACTCACTGCATGCTTTATAAGTAATATCTGTGTTAATCAGGCCTTGGCAATTCATGAGAGAAAACACTAGGGGCTTCATTTAAGTCATCAAAGATATGGGATGATACCTGCTTGGAGCTTGTCTAACTCTATGAGTGAACAAAGATGCAACTGAACATATTTGCAACATCAGTTTAATTTCCCCCAAAGGACTCAATACCAATTGCATAATCAATGCCTCTTGCATTATGTCACAAATCCAAGTCATCAACTAAACCTTCAAAGACAGCTGGAGAGTCTTTTGATAGGCAAAATGTGTGCCACTAAGAAAACACTACGGGAGAGGGGAATCTGTCCGGTAATTACCTATCATTATTTTGTTCTAACTACTGTTATTACCAACCTGTTACTATGATATTGCCTAAAACTCCATACAGAGCATAATTTCAACATATATTAATATGTACTATGAACTGATGGCAAACTGTGACAGTTTTCATAAAAATGGGAGATTTTGTTTTGTTTTTAGAAATAAGGTATCATGAGGGAAGGATTGTAGGAGATTGTGACCACGAGGGGGCAGTGAGCAGGATGTAAAGTGAATAAGTAAAAAAAATTAAATTAAGAGAGAGAGAGAGAGAGAGAGAGAGAGCGCACTTTTTGCACTGGGCTTATCACAAACTTCCTGTGTAATGTAGAATGACCTTGAACTCCCTCCTGCCTCCACCGTCTGTGTACTAGGATTATAGGCATATGCCACGACATCCAATCTGTGTGGTAAAACTAAATCCAGAGCCTTGTGCATGCTAGGCAAGCATTCTTCCAACTGAAATATGTCCCCAGATCAAGATTAGAGGATTTGTTTTGGTTTTGGTTTCTTTAAATGAGTTTTTTTTAAAAAAAAAATAGTTTATTATTACTTTTCGCCGATTTTATATGTATATGCAATATACTGAGAGCATATTGCTTCCATTATCCTCTCTTTTCCTTCTCACACCTGCTGACATTTTTCATCTTCCCAAGTATTTTATTTCCATGTTGTTCTTTAACAACTAAATTTAATTTGTCTGCTTGGCTGCATATACATAGGCAATCATGAACAAACAGGCACAACTTGGGATGGCAATACCACTGCAGAAAAAGACACAACCTTCTCTAAAACGAGTCGTTACTTGGGTTGAGTTGTTAGTTGGGTTGAGTTGTTAGCTGGATTTTTCCTCATAAAAATCCATCTAAGGGCTGAATAATTTTAGTACCCTTAGTAGGATATAAATCATGATAGCCTATATATATATGTATATATATATATGCAGATATGACATAACTGTTTGGACTTCAATAAATTATGAAATTACTCATGTACTTGCATTCCCATTTAAATTCATAAGAATCATTATTTTTAAACATTAAGAGGCAGAGGAATAGACATTTGAATTGTGGTTTTAAAAAGAAACAACAGAATCTCATAGTAATCTAGGGTTACAATAACGAAGAAGAAAAATAAGTGGGAAACTATAGAGTATGTTTGTGGTGTTGTGTGATGCCACAGTCATTGCATTCTGATTAGGGGAAAGGGTGTAGGTCTCAGCTTTCCCTTAAAGAATTGTTAGGGAAACTATTTTTTTGCCTTTAACAAATTTAGTCCTTAGATCTCTCTTGCCAGTCTCTCTCTCTCTCTCTCTCTCTCTCTCTCTCTCTCTCTCTCTCCTTCCCTCCCTCCCTCCCCCCCCCTTTCACACACACAAACACACACACACATACACACAAATACATGTGTCAAAGAAAATGTATTTTTAAATTATGACAGTATGCATTGACTGGTGGTTTAGGTAGGTCTCACTATATAGACAACTCTAATTTTGAACTTGTAATCCTCTTGCTGCTGCCTCGTAAGTGTTCCTATTACAAGGGACTATAAATTTGGCTTATCTATCTATACTTTATTGATTAAATTTCTAATTGTTCATGGCAGAGATCCTCAGTCAATTTGACATCTTTTTGCCTTTGCTCCCTCCCCAATTCCCCAATCCAACAGGGAAAAAAAGGCACTGCAGAACAAAAATTATCTTGCTACAGATTTTGCTCTGAGCTACAACAAGCCAAAGAATTCCATGATGGCGTCACTGTTGGACTGCCTGGAAGAAGCTTTACAAGGCAAGAATGACTTTTGTGCCGACCTGTAAGCATACAGCCCAACTCCATGCAAATTACAGGCTGCCTTTATACTGGATGAGTTTATAAAAGACATCCATTATTATGTTTAAACTGTACTAGGCTCTTACAGTTTCCCTCGAGAGAATTGTTTTCCGTTTTTCTTAGTCACAAAACAAAACATGCTTGTGTTATTCTTTTGAAGCTACATTCGGACTCTTCAGCCTGTGAGAAATCACTTCTGAAAAGTCATAGTACTGAGCTGAGATGACGGAGGTGAGAATAGGTTGTTGATCCAGGACTAGTGATTATCTGGCTTTAGCTTTGTGAGCATGATTTTCAATCTATGGTAGGTGCAGCATCCAGGCCGCAGCAACCAAATGGGGGGGATCGCTCACCCAGAAACTCTCTGAGATGCAGGAAAGCAATGGAGAGAGAGATAGTCAGAAAGCTCAGGAGAAAGCCAAAGAGAGTAGTGAGTGGGAGCTAGAGACAGATGGCAGAGACAGAGATAGAGATGGAGACAGAGAGAAACTACAGACCAGACAAGGTATTTGTGATAACCTCTAGCATTGTCATTTGGGCTTATCCAACAGATTCATTATGCTCACACTCAGTGAAATTTAGATTAGGATGTTTTAATTCTGCAGAGAATGTGGGTGGAATGTAAGGACTGCATTTTATTAGTAGATTCTGTTTGATGATATGGACATTTACACAACATCAGTCCTTTATGGGGAGGTCCAGTGTCTACAATTACTTTCTTCAGAGTTCTAAGAGTTTCTGTAATTCTCTTCCTTTGTTTGGCTTATTCCTAGTCTTCTGTTGTTGTTGTTGTTTTGAAGCTATTGTGAATGGGATTGTTTATTGTTTTCCAGCTGACTTTGTATTCTGTTACTTTTTAAAAGTGTTTATCAACTTCTGAGAGTTCTCTGGTGCAATCTTTAGACTGTCATGTGAATTGATTTATACTCTTGGCCAAGTGATATATTTTGACTTCTTCCTTTTATTTGCATCTCTTTTATTTCTTTTATTATTCAAACTTTGTAGAGAAGGCTACCAGCACTATATGGAAAGTGTGGGCACTATTGTTCCTGGTTTTAGTGGAAATACTCTGAGTTTTCCATATTTGTTATAACATTGGCTAATGATTAGTCACAAAAAAGTTATCTTTCTAAGACAAAGTTTTACTATTCATAGTTGTTTCTGAACTTTTTTAAAATTTAGTCAAATTATTTTCAATTGCTCAGAATAATGACTTGACAATATTTTAATGAACTCTTGGATATTTGATCATTTCTCTTTCAGTTACACTTAACAGAAAACTTGGTTGAGCTTAAAATTCTTCTTTATTATTCTTTAATCTTCTTTTATAGTCAGACCTTATCCCTTCCCAGTTCACCCCCTGACAATTCCACATCCCATACCTCCTCTGTCACCCCCTGTCTCCAAGAGGATGTCCGCGCCTCCCCAACCCTCACCTCAGCAGACCTCCCCACTCCCTGGAGCCTCAAGTCTCCTGAGCGTTAGGTGCATCCTCTCCGACTGAGTCCAGACCCGGCAGTCTTCCACTGTACATGCGTGGCCGGGGCCAGAGAACAGCTGGAGTACCCTGATTAGTTGGTGGCTCAGTGTCTGAGAAATCCTGGGGGTCCAGGTTAGTTGAGACTGCTGGTCTTGGCTTTGTTAAAGGACTTTTTTGCATCCATTGAAATGATTTTTTTGCCTTTGAGTCTATTGATGTCATGGGTACGGTCACTAATTTGCATCTATTTGCATTCAAGGAATGAAACTGACTTGATGATCATGAAAGATTTTCAATGAGTACTTGAATTACATTTGCAAGCATTTGATTGAGGATCTTTGAGTCTGTGTTCTTCAGAGATAATGGCCTATAATGTGAATACTTTTGTTGTTTTTCTGTCTTATTGTATTCTGGGTATCAGGATAATACTTACTTTATGAAATTTGAGCTTGATAATATTTCTTCTATTTCTATATTAGGGGTAGTTTAAAGCGTGTTAGTATTAATTCTTTTGTAAGGTCTCATGAAATTCAACAATGAATCCATATGGAGATCAACGATTTTTTTTAACTGGGAGATTATCACTGCTTTGTTTTTTTATACTTGTTATAGATCTCTTTAAGTGTCTATATCGTTTTGAATTGTTTGGTGGGTCACGTGTATCTAAAAATTTATTCATGTCTTTTTGTAATTTATTGGAATATAGGTTTCCAAAGTATATTTTAGTGATCCTCTGAATTTCATTAGTGTCTGTTGTGATGTCTCCTTTTTCATCTCTAATATTTTTGTTTTGGGTCTACTCTTTCTTTGTTTACATTAGTTGATGGCTTGATTATGATTGCTACCTGTTCTAAGAACTCTGAACTTTATTGATTCTAAGTGTTGCTCTTTTTTGTTTCCATGTCAGTAATTCCTAGGCTGGTTGTTATTATTTCTTTCCATTTACTGAGTTGAGATTTGGCTTGTTCTTGTTTTTCTAAGATAATGAAAGGCGTCCTGATTTACGTGCAGTCTATGATGCCCCTCAAAGGCATAGCCATTGACCCACTTCCTTGAACCAGGCTTTAACTCCTAACTTTTTTTTTTACTGTCTCTCAAAATAGTGCTACCAGCTGTGAATTAAGCTAACAATGCATGCAGTTGTGGGGAACATTTCATGTTCAAACTGTGACAGTAAATTAAAATCAATCAATTCACAAATAACTACCAAAGTTCCTCAACTGTGGCTCACTGTTTCATCATACGCAATCTCTTGTTAGATTTTTTATTATTATTTAATAAATTAAACTAATATTTATCACATGCTTGTTAGGTGCCATACTCTAGACAGAGCACACAACCAGGAGCAAGACAGAGTTCTTGTTTTTAAAAAAGCTCAAATGCTTTTCAGCAATGAAAACAGCAAATGCACAAGAAGTAAATGTATAAGATAGCACACAATATCCATAAGATGTATGATGGTGCAAAAGGGGGAAGTTACTGGGGTCCCGTTGGAGACAAAATAGAGATACACTCATACAGTGAGTAGTCTGAAGGATGTCTTTGTTATAAGGTGCTATTTTAGCAGAGACCTAAATAAAGTCAAGGGTCAAATCATGCAAATATCTGGGAAATGCAGCAGAAGTTGAAAAGCACACTTGTCTTGAGAGTGAGTATGTGCGTCATCACTGAGGAATAGGAAGGCTCGTGTAGCATACTTGGGGAAAGAGAAAGTCATGCTAAGAGGCGAGGTCACCACTACAGTGGCCAGACTAAGACTTTTGATGGAACTCTCTAATGCCTATGACCAGGACAGGCTGCTTGTCACACCATTCTCATTACATAAACTAGGCATGACCACCTTTAATATTGGAACATGGCAACTGTCATCAGGACTGGAAAGGTATACAGTGAGATTTAATCCAAAACACTTAATAGCTTTAGGTTTTAAATAGTATAATACAAAGACAGGGCATCATCAAACCCCGATTTCCCTAATTTACTCTAGGAAGGCACACAGAGTAAAGAGAAAAAATGAAGTTAATTAGGGAATATTATTTCAAAGTAATTAGAAATAATGCCAAAAGAAAGTGAAAATGTTTCAAAGTTATTTAAAACTCCAAACCAAGTTATTTAGTTGTTTTCTTAGTTGCAAAGTCACTGGGGTGAGTAGCAGAGGCGGGGGTTCTGTAGGTAAGTGGCTGAGGGGACAGAGTGGAGATAGAAAAGGATTCCAGAAACAATAAATTGACATTTAAATATATAGCCTTCTAATATTTTACTTTTTAACAGAACTATGAAAAGTGAACTCAGGGTATTTGTGTGGAGGACTATGGTTTTGATATTTAAATAAGAGATAAAAACTGTTATGTCTAAGACTATAAAGAAATCCAGTGGCCATTCAGAGAAACAGAGTGCCCATATCCCTAAATGGAATATTCACAAATGCATCCATGCATCCACGTTTCTATAATGAAGATCTGCAAATACAACATTGACTAAACACTACATTTGGCTGAAACAGAAATTAGAGCTTTCTCTATCCATCCTTACTGCAAGTCCACCTGACTCAGAACTGAATCAGGTCTTTGGTGAGGATGGACCCTCTCAGAGACGAGCTTGTGCATCTTCTTTACTACCCATTTATTTCTCTCCTAATAAATTAAGATTAATTTTCTATGTTTTCCTGCATTATAAACATCATACCACAAAACATGTGTAGAAGGCACCAAAATACAGTGCTTAAAAAATGCTTCTTATTTTATACCTGTCAAGTATAATGTAAGGAAGCTCACCTTAGAAAATGACTAGGGAGACTCTAATGGGTTCTGGTCCTCATTGATAACAAGATGTGGACCATTCATTTCTACTCATCTTCCCACTATCTAACTATTTGCCTTCCTGGATGGAAGTTTTATGTCATCTCTTCCATAAAATAACCCTATTATGTAGATCTAATGCTAATTGTTGGTTGTTTGTTTTGTTTTGTTTTGGATATGTCTTCTTTGGGAAATGGAAAGCCAATAGACAGCAAACAATATAGTAATTTTAGGATCATGGCTACAGTATTCTAACAGGCAGGCCCAATATTTTGATATTTGGACACTTATTAAGTTCATTCTTAAGAACCATGCAACTGAGTTACAAAAAAATACAAAATAAAATAAAGTCTCACAGTATTTTAAGCAAGTTTAGGATTTTGTGGGGCCCATATTTATAGCTATTCTGGACATATTTGGTCTATTGGCCACAGGTTGAATGCACCAGATACAACCTCCAAAACAAGAGTTACATTATTAAACAAAACATAACCGTGAGAAAGTTCTGGCAAATTCTAAAACCATGAAAACATTTACTTTCTGTAATTCCTTTTAAAGAGCATAAACTAACAGAAATGAATACACATATTTGTCATAATTATATGGGTGTCTCTATAGATGAATCTCAATTTTTCCCAAATGTATAGCATATAAATTCATCTTACGTTTTTATGGTTACTCAATAGGAATCTACAGCAACTTAAAATCTGAATAAACTTTCTTGGTGTTAATTGTTCATTTAAATATATTAAAATTAGCATAAATCAAAACAAAGTACAATTATTTGATGTAACATGTTAAATAATGTGTTATACTTGTCGACCTGTCTGAATTGGATACTAATTATAATCTACACGTGTCTGAGAGTTAAAAAATGTCACTGGATAGTGAAAAGGAAGGTGTTACTAGAAAGAAAAGAATAGATTTTCCTTTGCTCAATATGTAAAAGCAACTTTGTAAACATTTTCCAGTCAGCACGACCATGGAAATTTCAGATTTGGGCATAGCGTTGAAAGATAAAATGCATTTCCCTAAAAATATTCTGCTTTTTTAACATCCTTAAAAATGCACAGAAGAAATTTGTGACACTGTTATTATTGGACTCCTTGTGAACTTTATGGAAGACCTCATTACAGAGGCCAGAGGCCTCTCAGCATGTGTTTCTGTGCATCTTAAAGCACATGCATTCCAGAATGATGGAGGCCCAGCAGGGGGCCTCTTACTTTTCTTTAATCATATGCTTTATTTTACTGCCTTCCCAGCATCATGTTAGAGGTTTGATGAAGGTTGAAGAATGAAGGTTTCTTACAATGGTATTCAAACCCAAATTTGCTTCAACCTCTTCACATACTAATGATTTAATTGTTTAGAAAACAAGCCACTCATGTTTTACCTGATAGGCGCTAGAAAAAGTGTTACAATTTTGTTAAACATGTCTATTACATTAGAGGAAAAGATTATGAAAGAGCAACATGGTCCTTCCTTTATTTTGATGAATGTTATGATTGGTGTGGATTTAAGGAGAACTTTAGTTTTTTTAAGCTACGTTTATCTGCCTGCATTTGTGCAGGGAGACACTGGCAATATGGTGTTGCTACTATGCAATTACAACACAGTTAAAATGTAAATCAAGTTAAATGAGAGTTTATTTCTTTGTGTGTGTTTTCACTCTCCAGATGACCTACGTTTGTATTTAAAATTGTTGTCTTTTAAAACTCTTCTCTTTAAAAAAAAAAAAAAAAAAAAAAAAAAAAAACTCTTCTCTTTCACCATATAGTAAAACTTATGTTAAATTTTATTCTATTTTCTGTGAAATACATTAGGAAATAGTAAATCTTCTCTCTTGTGTCATTGTTGAAAGATATTAGCTTATTAAACATTTTCGTAAGGTAAATAAAATCTGTCAAAACAATTCAAAGGCTAAAAATCTTTTTAAAAATATCCCACATGTTAATAAGTTTAAGTTCATAAATAAACCATGTCCATGGTTTCATAATGTTTGTACTCTCTGCTATTTTCTTAATGACCACCCCCCCCAATTTTGAGAAATAAACTATACACGGAAATTATGAAAAATAACTTTTTGTGTTTTATAGATTTGAATTAAAGCAAACCAGCAAGAACCTGGTGTACCCCCACTTCACTGTGTTCTTAAAACCTCTCACTCAATCAGGAAGCAGTAATGGGTGTATTCTATCACCAGACATGGCATCTCCCTTCTTTTCTTCTTTTATTAAATTTTACTTTGCCTTTGAAAATCACTGTGGAAGCAAGAACTTGACAATGAGTGAGGAATCCTCCTTCCTGAGTGTAACAGCAATTATAGCCTAATAATCATGGAGGGCCGTGAACTCTTGAAAGTTTATCAGTTTCATTTGAGACTTGTTAGAAGCATAGATATCTGCCTCCTGGGTGAAGCCCACAAAACTTGTACTTTAATAAACGTCCATATAATTGAGAAGTCCTTTAAAGTCAGAGGATCACTAATTTACAGAACAATTCCCATAAGAATCAAATATTAGTTACTTAAGACAAAGAATTTGTGGTAAACTTCTACTTTCCTTTCAGCACAAATAAAGGGGGAGGGGGCTTGCCTTTGGACGAATTGCAAGTTAAGGAAATGCATCCCTGAATGAGTGTAAGTGCGCTCAGATTTTATGATGAATTATAACTTGATATTTGAGAACTTGGGAAACTGGAGAATACACTAGATTAAGTGGTATGCTCCCAAACCATGTCCATAAGGAATTAACCTCATTTAGAAATAAGGTCTTTGCAGACTTTCTAGTTACAATGAAAGCTTTTGGAAAGGTCCATACACCCAGAGCCTGAGTTACTATCGAAACCACACAGAGACAGAATCAGGATCATGTAAGATGGAAGTATAGATTGGACTCCAGGTGCCACAAGATTGACCAATGATTGTCATTACTAACAGCCTTTTCCAGGAGAAAAGCATGGACATGTCCTCTCCCAAAGTCACCAAGGGATTGTCTTGCTAACACCTTAATTTGAGACTTCCTGAACTGTGATATAATGCATATCTATTATTTTAAGCCAATTGGTTTTTGCATCATTGTTCTGGAAGCCTAAGAATGCATAGACTTCTCCATAGACACTGTAAATTTGAAAGTAGCCCTGGTTTTCTGTTAGCCTTACAAAGACCTTCCTCTATGTATGCACAAAAAGAAATTTGCCTCTCTCCTCATGAGCTCCACTTTGTTCATTGGCCACATCCACCCTATAGCTGCTTTGTCCCAGTTTTATCAGCTATAATTCATAAAAATGTTATGTCAAGGTATATAAATTGATGTTTGAAATATGTATTATAAAATAATTTTCATAATCAATCTACTTGATATACCACTTCACTTGAACATGCATGCATGTGCATTTTGATACTACTTAGAATCTATTCTTTTAGAAACTTGAATTATGAATATACAACGACTATTCAGTACAACAGAATTGGGTCTTCAAGATATAATCATCTTGGATCTGAAAGTTTGCTTCCTTTGACCACATCTCCATATTTTTGAAAGATATTTGAAAGTTCAGCTTTTTAGCTGGCAAAGTCAAATCTTATTTATTATTGTTAAGGAAAAGACTCTGCTGGGAGACTATTAAGTACAAAACACATTTTGTTGTAAAGAAATAAAGCATGCATGTATTTTTAGTTAAAAAATTATGCTTATTATCTCCATCCATCTGTCTTTCAATAAAATTTCAGATTGAAGAGGATTATGCCTTTTAAGCTGCTTTGTACACAGTTCTTCAAACACACAGAAAGCCTTTTAATTAGACCATTTGACCATTTTATATGCAAATAACTAATACCATTAAGTGTATCTGGGTCTCCTTCTGTTGCTGTTCTGATGTGTCAGAGATGCGCTGACCCTCTTCAAACAGGGTTAATGAGAGAGCATGCACATGAGTGTGTGAGCGTGTGAATGTGTGGTAGCTGCCAGCTGTAGATCTAAGATAAAGACATGAGATTTTTCTGGCAGAGCTTTTTGTGTCCTAAACAAAACACGTGCAATTATGAACAGTATATTTAGGGAGCCTGCCTTAAGGAAATGAATCCACGGTCCCTGTTCTTTATAGTAACGGCTCTGGAGTTCCTTTGTTGCCTTTACCCACCGAGTGGCTTAGCGAAGTATCTGTGGTTTTCATATATGAGTAGGAATCTTCAATTAGGAATAGTGAAATGTTTAACAAGACAGCTTTCTTTTTATTGCATTTATGTATTTATTTCTCTGTGAGTATACAAGTGGGAGTTTGTTCTCTCTTCTCACCATCTGAGTCCTGGAAGTTGAACTCAGGGTGTTAGGCTTTGAGGCAGGCTTGTTAACCAGCTGGACCACCTTGCCGACCCAAATTATAAAACAACTCTCTAAAATAATTTGCATGACTTGAAATATTGGCTTTCACTGTATGTACATTTGTGCTAATTCTGTGACACTTGAAACAAATATATAAACCAAAGATAAAAATCATTGATTTGCTTTGAGCATGAGCTAAATGATAGGTACCACAGAGCAAAACAGAAACTCACAGCTCCATAATCAAGGAAAGATGTCTCAAGGGGGAAATTGGCCCTTAAAACAAACAAACAAACAAACAAACAAACAAACAAACAGTTTAAGTATAGAAGGCAGCCCCTGGAGCATGGGAAAACTAAAAAAGAGCACCGTGAGGATTCCTGGAACTGTAGCATCAATCACACAATGGTTTGAGCAACAGAAATGTGTACACACTTAAGCTGGGAGCTACAAACTGGGGATATAATTCCCAAGAAGCTCATAGGTCCCGATGGCTCTTAGGAGGGAGGTTTCCCTGCCTCTTCTGAATTCGGACATGCCTGTAAATTTCTTGGCCAATGTCAAAGTACTTCCAGTCTCTCACTCCATCTTCACGAAACCCGACTATCTCTCTATGTCTTTTCCTTTCCCTTTCTTGGAAGAGAAGGTGCCATTGGATTCAGTGTCTATCTTAATCCAGGATAATTTCATCATGAGAGTTTTTAATTCAATATTGAATTAATTTATAATAATCATCTTTTCAAATAGAATATAGTTAGGAGTTCTAGATGGAGACAATACTGGTGAGCAATATTAAATTAACTGAGTTCTGAAGAGAAGGTGACATGTCTAATATGGAGCATGACGCCAAACAGCAAACAATGACAGTCGGATTAGTAATGGAATTACTCATGAAAACTTTCCATGGGCAGATGTACACAGCCATCTATGCATCAGGAAAAGATGTGCATAGATGTTACCAAAGAAGATGCATAAGAACCAGAACACAGAAACAGGCTCCAGACGCTGTTGATTCTTAGAGAACTCTCTGAAGAAGACGTTGAATGACAATTTTAGAAAAAACAAACAGGGAGGAAACTATCAGAGGATGGCATAGGAAACAAGAAAGAAATAATCTTTAAGAAATCAGATCAAAACACAAAGAAGCATCAGTTTAAACATGTTTGATAAAGTAAAGCCTGGGTTTTAGGTCTTCCATATTTGACAAAAGCGATTTCAGTAGCTAGAAATTCAATTGTGAACGGGTGAACATGATAAAGCAATCTGACAGACTTTTCAAAAATGTCCTCTGATGAACACAAACAAGTTAAGCTGGCACCAATGTAAATTCTTCAACTGCGGAATAAGGCAACAGCAACCGTGTTCTTCTTCAAGCGGTTTATTCAGCTATCCCTGTACAGTGCGCTTCCTCTCTCTTTCTCTTCTCTTCTCTTCTTCCCCAGCTCCCGCAGCCCCTTATATGCATTGCCTTGATCCTATCAGCAGCTGCCACGAAGTCACTAATTGGCCACTCTCAATGACGCGAGGTGGGGTGATCGGGTAACCACACCTCTCAGTGCATACAACTCCATATATGGAGTTGTCTTTTCTCTCAAGCAATGCCTATGCCAAGTGCCACTTTGTAATGGTGAGAGTGGAGCCGCTTCCCACAGTCAACTTGTAACTTCAGGCTTTCATGATGGCTTGAGAGAGATAAGGCATTCAAGGAAAACGCTCTTGGATTTGTGGTCGTTTCCTGAGCTACTGATATATAGTGATACCTTCTCGGAATACATAGCAGTGGTGAGCCACAACTCCTAGACAGGCACGAGGTCAAGATGAGAGGCAATCACGACTCTATCAGACACTTAGAAGAGAATAGTGCCTGCATTTCTATTTAGCCATGTTTCCAACCTATACTGGGCAGATTCATTCCACTAAAGCCCCATTTTGTGTCAAGGAGCATTCATACACTTTCCCCTCTATAACACACAATATATGTGTTTCAGAGATATTGTACTTCAACAGATCTATGCAAGGACCTCTGACCTTTGAGCCACGTAGACTTACTGCATGTTTCCAGATCTTTAGAGTTACTGTGTGGTATGGAATCTTACATTCTTAACATCTTTGCTCATCGCAAGATCTCTTGTCACATCCCCAGTATGAGAACATAGTTTCTGGACTCTGATTCCCCCTCTCACTTTACACATAAAAGAATGCTTTCAGGCCATCTCAGTGAGTCCACTATAATGTCATAATCAAGAATATATAGCATGAGATCTAGAAGGATTATGCCTCAGGAGTCATAAGCACTGGCTGCTCTTCCAGAGGGCAAAGGGTATTTCATAACCATCTGTAACTTCAGTTCAAGGGAAACTGATACTTTTTTCTGACCTCTGTGGACACTGCATACATGTGGTACATATATATACATGCAAACGCATACTCATAAATAAAAATGGATAAATCTATTTTGAAAAGAATATATAGCATAGATATGATACCTTCCTGATAAAGAGTGTGGGATATGTTAGCTATATAAGAACATTTTATGTTTACATGCAAATAAGGAGTAAAATCATATTGTTCTTTGAAGCCATTACTGATTTTCATCTTTAGAGTACTGTAGGCTGTAAGTTACAGTGAATGTCTAAAGTTAATATATGAAATAATCTAGTGGCTATTATTTTATATTCAAAAACTCTGTGATGGATACTCCTCCAAGGGTCAGGGGTATACAGGTGATAAGCCACAAATTTAGATTTTCAATTTATGTAAATGATGGCCGCACACTCTTGCGTCATATTTATGTCTCTTCCATCATTTAAAATTCCTCCTGATCATTCTTGGATTACTAACAATGATGTCCATGTATTGGTTTATTGATATCAATTATTTTGTTTTAATTGAGGAAACGTAGGTTTAGGCTTTACATTACTTAGTCACAGACATTAGTAAGTTTTGAGTAATTTTCTCAGCTTTATGGGCTAGGACACAGCAAGTGCCTTAATTTTACAAATTAAAACATTTTACATTCTTCACCTTGACACATTGAACTTTAAAAGCCAGGTAAAATTTAAAGATCTTATTTAAGATCAATAATTTTCATGCTATATTTTTAAATTTAAATTTTTAAATTTAAATCTTCATGATTTGAGTAGGATCCTTAAGTGAAGTTTTTAAGTCATTGTTTTTGAAATACTTGATGGCAGACTTTAAGTATGTGAGTTTATACAAATTTAAGTTGTAATGTGTACAGAATCTGATTATGCATTTTTGCATCATATTTACAAATGAGATATATTAGAACCTTTAACCTAAGACTAATACAAACAGGTGTAGATACAGCAGCTATGTTGGCATCAAATCACACAATATTACAGTCTTTTCCTTGTCTGTCTAACTGCTATTTTGACATCACATTAAACTGGGAAATGAATTCAATCTATCTGTCTATTCTTTTAGCATTTCTATTCACAAATTACATATATGTGACTAATTAGAATTTAATAAGCCTTTCACCCAAGAGAGATAAAGGCTCCTCCATGAAGCCTTTATCCTTGCCCTGCTGATAATGTCACTGTCAGGTTTTTTTATCTTTCACATTTAGTTTTTAAAGATGTAATTAAGTGTTATTTTCCTGTATGATGCAATTAAACAACTCTCTTCACATGAATGTAGCTCTCTACAGAGAATATGCTTTGAAATTTCAGAAAAAAAATAACTATTGTCTCTATAAAAATAGGAATTCTATGTATACAATGGGTTGGCTGAGGCTATGTTGGTCACATTAGATGAAGGTGATTTTATAAAAACAAGGCTGGGAGAAATGAAACCTGGGGTTTCACATTATATTGTCAGTCTAGCATTTTACAATGGCAATAATTTAATGCATTATAACTTCAAAGGCCAGTCTGTGCTTGTGTGGACACACACACACACACATACACACACACACACACACACAATGTGATTTACTAAGAAGCTCTGAAAATGGCAAATTTGTGTATACTTACATTTTCTTTGGACTTTGGTTCTAAGTATTATGATTTTATAAAGAAAAAGGGAGTTAAGGTTTAGGTGAGGTTAACTATTGCTGTTTGTGTTAACCTGCTTCCTGCTTTTATAAAGTACCTGACCAGGCTGACTTTAAAAAGAAAGCAGGATTACTTACCTCACGTTTCTGCAGCCTCCAATGAGAACCTCACAATGGATGGTTCCCAGTGGTGAGCACTTGTGTGGGAAAAGAGAGATCATATCTCCAGACATACAGCCAGAGAAGTGCTCAGAAATCAAACACATTCACTGATAAATTTGCTCTATGTAGAGAGAGAACTCAGGGTCCCACAGAACTACCTTAATCAGTTCAAAAGACGGTGTCCCCAGAGACCTGAGGAGCTCTCCATTTAACTCCACCTGAGTCCACTCTGCTGCCATACCGTGCAATGAACAAGTTGGCAGCACACAAACCCTTGAAGAACACAAGATCACAGCCATGCCAACCAATGCTTCCACTCAGTGTTCATTCTGCCCCTCCCCCACTGTATGCCACTTACTCTTTTTGTCTCTGTCCTTTCTCTCATTTGTCCTGTGTTTTTCTTTCTGTGATTTAAAGTTCCACCATACACACTTAAAATATTTATCATTAATTCTTATAAAAACAAGTCTCTAATACAATGGTATTAATTACTTTTCTCAGCACTGAGTCCAATACCTAATATGCAGTTGCAGAAAGGAAGGATATATTCTGGCTCACAGTTCAAGGTATGAAAACATCAACTCTTGATTGTAGTTACAGGACCATGATGCTTCTTGCTCAAGTCTAGACAGATTAAAAAGTAGAAGTGAGACAGGAAGTGAGGTCAATCTATAAAATACAGAGTCTGTTCCCTAGAAATGAACTTTCTCCAGCTAGGCCCCTACTTCTGAAATTTTCACAATCTCTCCAAACAGTCTAACTGGCTAGGCACAAAATGTTCAAACACATGACCTTATAGGGAACATTTTACATACATACTTATAAGGAACATTTTACATACAAACCATAAGGGGAATCATTTATTATGTGGTAATTAATTAATCAAGCTGCTCCTGTCAGTTAAGCAATGTAGATTAAAGCAAACCCATGTTACTATATTAAACTCATGATCTTTCCTGCACAAACTTTAACCCTTAACACTCACTTGCAATAGTGAGAGTTCAAGTAAAATGTGTATCCAGCTTGTGGAATGGCACAGTAGGATCTTCTATTAGTTACTTTTCCTTGTTGCGGTACTGAAATACCTGGCAAAAACAACTAAATAGGAACTAGAGACATGGCCCAATAGTTAAGAGCACTGGCTACTTTTGCAGGGGGCCTAGGTTCAGTTCCCAGCTCAACTGTTTGTAACTCTGGTTTATGGGAAGCCAAGGCCCTCTTCTGACCTCTACAAACACTAGACACATGTGGTACATGTACTTACAAGAAGACAAAACAATCATACACATGAAATAAAAATAAATCTTACTTTAAAGAAACTTAAGAAAGGATTTATTTGGCTCACAGTCCATTCAAGAGTGTGCTCTACCATGGTAGGTAAGTCATATTTGCTCTATCCAGAGAGAGTACTCAGAATCCCAGATTCAAGAATGTGAAGTGTCTGAACATACTATATCCATAGTCAGGAAGCACAGGGAGATAGATGCTGCTAGTCATGTAGCCTTCTTTATATTCAACTCAGAACCTTAGCCAGGAACAGTGTCACCTACACTGGGGTATGTAGGTCTTCTTCAGTTGAATTCTCCTGGGAAAACCCTCATAGACACATTGAGATGTGCTTAGGAGTCATTCTAAATCTAGCTAACAATGAAGACTAACAACCACGGAGCTGAAATAGGAGTGCAAAAGTCTGTGATCACAGAAAGACTTACTAGAACACTTTCCCTACATTCTTAAACTGCGGGGGCACAGAAGGACTTTGAAGGGGAAAAATAGATCTGAACAGAGTTTGCCTTTCAGTTTTCAAAAGCATACAGTTGTATTGGTCATGAAAGAAACCTTGCTTTTCTTAATGCTATGATGGTCTGACTAATCGAATCACAATGCAATGCTTTTACTACTTAAAGAGTACAAGAAGAAGGGAACAATCCCTCTCTACAGGCAGCCAGCATCTCTGGGGCTTGGCTGATGTACCTGTCTGATGTAAAACATTCACTATCTCACTCTAACCTCTGTCTGCCCTGTGTGATTCATTTCCTGTGAGGACTTCTTTCTTTCATTTTATTTTCATTTCATTCTCCAGCTTTTGTGGAGATTTCAAATTTCTCTTTCCATCATTGCTCTCAAGAGTGTTGAGAGGCTGTGCTGGTATTTCCAGGCTACCTAATTTCATCTATCTAATTTGTTGTCTTGTCTTGTTATTCTGTAAGAAAACATCTGATGGGTGGTGTACATTTCTCCAAAGGTTCTCATCTAAGTAGTCTCCAATATCTGGCACTTTTGTAACATCTAGTGACCACTATTCAGGTCGCCATCAACAAACAGTCATTCTGAGAATCTTTCTTATTCAAGCACAGTCTTTTCCAAGCATGGTTCCCTCCCTACACTGACTTCACTCTGTCTGTCTTTACACCCTTATCTCTATATTATTATTATCGTTAATCATTTTTTACAGTCCAGTCATTATCCCTAGGCTTTCATTTCATAAAGGCTAGATTTTAAATTTAACCTTTTCTTAAATAATATCTACAGTAGTTTTACACTCTGATGTGAATTAGAAGTTTAGTTTGGTGTAAACGCTGAGAGGATGGATTCCAGTGTCTCCTACAGTAACCGTATCCATCCTGAATGCCAGCTCTGCCTCATGCCAGCCTGTGTGTTTACATTTTTTTCCTTATTTTCCTCTACAAGTCTATTTTAGCTTCAATAAAGAATGGAGCTTATTCAGTTTTTAGATAACTGCCTGCAGTCTCAGCATTTTAAATAACTTTTTTTTTAAAGTCTGACCTTCAGTAAATAGCTCTCCTGGGCTTCATAAACTTCCTTAAAGTGACGGGGCCAATCAGAAATGTTAGCGTTTTCTTCACACAAGAGTGAAACCTCAGGCAGTCTCCTTCTTCCTCCATTATACGGCAATCTGCTTGCTGGGTGAGCACAGTGCTATTTATTATCTTTGTTTCTATACATTCAAGGGGAAATCTCAGAGCCCTGTACTTAGACAAAGCCCATAAGCACAGAGACACCAGCTCTAACACTGTGGCTCCAGGGCAAGCTGTAGCCTGTGCCTTTAGTGTAGTGTCCATGACACAAGTTATGGTCACAGAATACTGTCTTCTATTAAACACAGCTGACTGCAAGAAACCCAGAGCATTCTAGGATGAAGCCAAGTCAACAACTGACAACCATGATAGGTAGTCCATCAGGGTCACTGTCAAGGACTGAACCAGATGATCTCATTCTCAGCCCATCAGTGAACACAAAGAAATCTATGTGTGGAGGGCAAGAAAGCTATTTTTACAATGGTGTAAATGTCTGTGATGACTGCAGACTTGCAGCTGATAATGAGGGACATGGATGGCTTCTGTGACAACCTCGACAACAACTACCATGAAAAAAAAAAGTAAGATCCCAGAAAGAGATTCATCAAAGAGAACTCTTAAAACTTGTTATACAGATGCTGAAGTGTAGTGCTCCAAGATATTTCCTTTCCTGTCCCTGTAACCAAGGTAACCTGGAATGTCAAAAACTATAGCATTCTTCTGTAGAAAAAGGATTAACCCCATTAACATATTCATTTTCTTTGGTTTGATTTTTTGTTCTGTAGCAGCTTAAAACCATGCTTTTGAGGCTGGTTTCTTGGGGCAGATATGCTTGCAAGACAGATGTAGGTGCTGTGGCAGTTGAGCCTACTTCCAGCACTCCCAGGATCTGGAGTTGAAGTAAAAACTAGAAGCACACACGTACAAAGTGTCTAAATATTTAAAGTTATAAACCAGACTTACAATCCATTAAGTCATATTATTTATTCAACTTTGATACATGCACCTTGATAATGATTTTTAAAGGACAAGTTTAATGCTCTTAATGTGGCAGTTCAGACCAAGAAGGCATCCAGATGCCATCTGTCTTCTCACTCCCAGTTGCTTATCCACTGCTCCTAGACTGATCTCTGTGCTCAGCATTCACAAAGCAGTGAGCGGCCATCCTCAGGGCTTTGAACTTCGTATGCAAGAGGCAGATTCACCTTCGAGGACACTTAAAAGAAATCTGTACCTGATGAGCAAGAAGTCCTAAGCCTTAAGACCTTGTAATAGAACATGGAAGAACCCTCTGGCTCTTCTATTTCGCTTTCTGAGGAAGGACTCAGGCTTCATAGAGTAATAACAGTATACAAAGAAATAGACAAAAGCAAAGCTCCTACCTACCAACTTTCCTAACCCTAACCCTAACCCTGATCCAAGCCCTAGCCTCAGTTCTAACCCTAACCCTAACCCTAACCCTAACCCTAACCCTAACCATAACCATAACCATAACCATAACCCTGATCCTAACACCTAACCCTAACCCTAACCCTAACCCTAACCCTAACCCTAACCCTAGCCCTAGCCCTAGCCCTAGCCCTAGCCCTAGCCCTAACCCTAACCCTAAACCTAACCTAATCCTGATCCTAACCCTAACCTAACCTAACCAGGCTGGATCTAAGGCAGTGTTGATAGAGTATGTTGGATATGGGTACATAAGCTTCATAAAAGGAAAATATAGGAAAGGGGTAAAAAAAAAATGTTAAAGATGCCCTCTGGTTCTTTTTAATGGTTTTTATAGGTATAGAAATAATAAGATGCATAATCCTCACAAGAGCTTTAATATTGATATTTATTAAAACCATTCTCAAGGTGTATTTATCAAAGTAGAATAAATAATATGATTTAATGGATTTTAGGTTTGATTTATAACGTTTAAATATTTAGACATGTTATATATTTATGCTTCTAGTTTTTACTTCTGCTCCAGATCCTGAGAATGTTACAGATCCTACATTTGCCCTGCAAGTATATCTGCCCCTGAGAAACAAGATTCACAATCATGTTTGTAAATCACTAGAGAACCAAAGACCCAGTTTCATTTTAACCAAGTAGAACACAATATGTCTTCTGGAAATCTGCTGTCACCAAATTAACATGAGAAGCAGAGTTCATATACAAAATCATTCGAGACAAAACTCTCTTCAAACCCAAAACACGCAATGTGGTCCATATGCTAATGACCTGACAATTGGAAAGAAATGATTTGACTGCGAGATTTTTTAAATTGTTTTTATGTATTTTTTTACACTCCAGATTTTATTCCCTCTCCCCTGTCCACCCTCTGACTGTTCCACATCCCATACCTCCTCCCACCCCGTCTTCACAAGAATGTCCCCACCCCTGACCCCCACCCCACCTGACCTCTAAACTCCCTGGGGCCTCCAGTCTCTTGAGGGTTAGGTGCATCATCTCTGATTGAACACAGACCGGCAGTCCTATGCTGTATATGTGTATAATTGCCTTCCAATCAAAAGGAAGCACAAAGGAATTGCCAAGAATACTTTGATATAATGTTCTTTATCTTGACTTTGTTGTGGTCTATTCAATTATCTGGACAAAACTTCCCAGACCCCCCCAATACATTTTTACTTTTTAAGATACATAGAGTTTACAAATAGGAGAATTATTCATAATTATATATGTGCATGCAGAATTAATGCTACAGAGATATGGTGAAAAATCTTAACTCAGGGGACCACAAGTAACTTCAGAATAAAATAATTTCTTTAATTGAATGTTATGCTTCAACATGTCTTACACAAATAAGATAAATTCCTTGTGGTATTTAAAGTTGATGTTAGCATTGAATGTGTTTGTGAAGAAATCTAAAGCATTATACTCCACCCCCCCCAACACACACACACACACACACACACACACACACACACACACACACACACCTACCTGCTAATTTTATTTGGTGGAATCATTTGAACATCAGCTCATCATCAGGTCCCTTGTTGAGACCATACTGAAGAGTAAAAGGCAGAAAATCACAGCTGAAAGGCTGATGGGACACACCCAGTTCTACCCCACCCTTCCCTGAACAGCACTCATTGGCTTTCTAAGAAATCATTGGGATAAATAATATATATATATATATATATATATATATATATATATATATATTTACCTCAAACTACTGATATGGTTTAATGAGAAGAAAATGGATGAATCATGCTTGATTTAACAATCAATGTGGACTCGTGGATACCCACATAGGAAAGGCACCAAGAAGCAGGCCAAGGTTTCATAGAGTGTCCTTGGAAGGCACAGTGACTGGAAGCAAAAGGTCTAGAGTCTAGAGGAGGCTTTGGAGGTTTAAAACAAGAGAGGTGGAAAATTAGAAAAAAACAAGTGGATGCCTGCTACCTTTGACAAGCCCACATAGGCTGTCAACTACCTCCCCACTCTCTGTATGAAGCATATTGGGAATTATTGTGTAGATTGACTCAAAAAGAGAGTCACAGACCCAACAATTCTAGGAAGGTCGGCAGCAGGTAGATGTGAGATGTGTCCTGGACTCTGGGCAGCCAGATGGGAATCTGAACCCTGGATACCAAATCCTCACCTGCTTCAGGACATCTCATTCAGATCCCAAGGTTGAGGCACTCAGGTGTACTTCCAGAGCATCCTGACACAAACATGTGGAGGACACTTGTGTGGAACACCTGACGATCTAACAGTATAGAAATTCAGTTTCTCATGAGGACACTGTAGTAACACAGCTCAGCATCGTCTAACCATCCTATGACATCATCCTGCCCACGCTTGTGTCGTGTGGTCTAATCACTCTATGATGTCATCCTACCCATCATAGTTTGTGGGCTTAAGCAGAAGCTAAGAAACATCAGGTATGGGAAAACATCCTACATAAAGAAAGCAGAGTATGTAAATGAACCACAAAAAAGTAAAATAAACAGATTCTATAGCAAACACTCAAAAAAAAAAAAGCATAAATTTGTTACTACAGATAACTAGAAAAGAAGATGTGCCTGTGATACTAAACACAGTATAGTGGAAACAATTGGAGACAAAATTCTTAGAAATTAAAAATATGTTCTGAGAAATAATATATTCAACAGAAGAGAGAAAGGGAAAATGAATGAGAGAAGTTACTAGGAAATGGGGACAAGTGTTGCAATAACAAACTCAGAGCTTTTTGTTTCAGAACAAAGCAACAGAGGATGTGAGTTGTAATTTACTCTAAAAGTAAATAAATTTTCCCAGAACTGGAGTAATGAGCAAACATTCCTTGGGTCTCGAACACTATAAATGGGGGAATAAGAGAGTTTTACAGCAAGGCATGCCATGAGGTTTTTCTTGTTGCAGAGAGGAGAGATGACAGAGACAAAATGGGTGGGGATGAAAAGCCTATAAAACTAATCAAGTCAGTGAAAAAAATTCCCTGAAATGGCTTAGATTGAAGTTGTTTAAACATCTTAAAACTTAGTTAATATGTAGAGTTTTGAGGCACAAAGTATCATCTCAATCATGTACATGATATAAAATATATGATTTAGGTCTCATGCGAGCCACCATGTGTCATTTCTTCACATTGGAAACATCCTCAATCCTAGCTACTAGCTCTTTGAAATGTTTGATTAATTGCTGTTGACCGAGGTTATCCTCCTGTATTTCAAAATTATGCATTCCATAAAGTAAACCAATATTGTGAAGAACAGATTTGAAAATAACTTCAAGCATTCAAGCTCTCTCTGAGCTGGTCTCACCTGTGAGCATCGCTGAAGGAGTTGGATCTCCTCATTGTTAAGCAATCCCTTTGAACAAAAGGCTCCTAGGCCAAGCAGGCAGCAAGCTTGACACGTGCTCACAGCATGTGCTCTTCTGGCTGGTCCTGCTCCCAAATGAGCAGCTGGATGTGGAGACAACACATCCGGTCTGTCTACCAACTGTCTTCTTAGTTGATCACAGGAAACAGAATTATCCTATTTCTACCCTGAATGTCTTTAAACACTCAGATTAGAACCAGTTATTCAGTTGGGGTATAAATGTGGACTGGATTTTTGACTATGAAAATGTGTGCATGTTTAGAAAGACAACATTACATGTTTTAATGCTCACACTAAAAAAAAAAAAAAACTACTCTTGGGTTATAAGAAAGATTGGATATGGTATGTGCTGGCAGAGTCTCAATATATGGCATATAGAAAGTGTCTTTCTGTGGCCAGTATGAGGCCAGACATGTTGGTTTCAATTAGAGGTAGATATGATGGCCATACTCTAGACTTTGAACCAGCAAAAAAAAATGTAGCTCTAGCCAGTGGTCAATACAATCATAACAAGCCAGTTAAATGACTATATATATATATATATATATATATATATATATATATATATATATATATGTGTGTGTGTGTGTGTGTGTGTGTATATATATACATATATGTAGATACATATACATATACATATACATATACATATACATATACATATACATATACATATACATATACATATACATATATATATATAACTGCAGTGCCCACAGAGACCAGAAGAGGGCGTAGAGTCCTCTGGAGCTGGAATTACAGATGGTTATGAGCTGCTCATCATTAGTGTTGAGAACAGAACTCAGATCCTTTGAAAAAAAAAAACAACCCTGTCTGTTTTCTTAACCACTGAGCCACCTCTTCAGCCTCTAGAAAACATATGAGTTCATTTGTACATGTAGCCTTTCCATGACTGAAGTTATTTTCACATGACAGGCACCTGAAGAGGAATCTAGTTCACCCAATTTTGTCTGATAATGTTTGTATAATACATTGATGTTTTCATTTTTGTTGTATAGATTAGTGTGTAACATAATATTCTTGATATTAGTAGAGACATGGTTACTAAAGTCATACAAATGAGTACACTATCATCTAAGGCAGTTAATGCTCTTTCTTGGTAAAGTACCAGTTTATAGAACAATATTATTATGTACAAGTCTTATGCTCTGTGCTAGACCTTTAAACTTACTCATACTACGTAATACATGCCCTTTGACCTACTTTTTTCACACTCTACTCTTGATCTACCCATGTGACCACCATTTTGTTTCCTATGCTTTGTGCTTGATGTTCACTTGTGTTTTCTTAGATTTCTTATTTTGGTGAGAATTTGCCATGAAAATGAGCTGGCTCATTTTCTTAGCCTAAAGTCTTCTAGATTCTTGGTGCCATATATGACAGGTTCTCCCCCTCTTGATTATATGATCTTCCATTCAAGTGTGTATGCTGAAATGTCTTTGTTAAGTCCTCTGCTGATTCACACTTCAGTTGTTCTCCACATCATAGCTTATTGGGAGTCAGAGCCAATAATGATCGCGTTTCTATTTCCTTTGGGTGTCTACCAACGGAGATGCTACAAGATATAATGTCATGTGTCTGGTCTTTAGTAAGAATATACATGCATGCCTATACTCTGAATGTCTTCTGACTAGGGCTCCTCTTTTTTAATGTTGGTTATGTATGGCTTTTCTACTATCTTGGGTAGTGTCTATGTCGATTAGTGTTCTAATAAGTACCTTCATAATTACTTTTTTCCTTTAGGGAGAAAACTCCTATTCTTACATTAATACTACCTGCCTTTAATAATGTTAAAATGTTATGAGGTATATAATAAAGTGTAACATTTTGTATCAACTTAGACTGTCTCAAAAGAAATCAACTGTAAAGTTATAACCTCTAAATATCACCTCTGTTCATCTCTTAAGGCAGCAGGGAAAACAAATATTGGCCATGACCATTTGCTTTTGAGTAACCCAGATTTAGATATATACAGACATATCACAGGTCAATAAAGACCTAAGCCTAAGCCAGTATCCTCCATTATAAGGAAACTATGAGAGCTACTTTCCCTCAAAACTATACTGGTACATTCTATTCTAAAGAATAGAAGAAAGAGTACCTGCTTGTTCATAATAAGTCAGAGGTATCTGATTTGCCCGTTATGTGCCCAGTGTTCTTTGGAAGCAAGCCCTGGAAGCTATTTTTCTGATCAATCCCAAGTCTCATGTTAGTGCTTACAAAAAAGAGCAAGACAACATTTACTCATGATAAAGACCCAGTTCTAGCCATTATAAATCTTATCAATTGCCTTGTGAAGGTTAATGGAGAAAAGAAAATCATTTCATCCTATTCACTTAACCTTGGGGCTGAACTAAGACTCTGATGGCTGTGCCTGGGACTTCTAGGATGTGTAGAGATCAAACTGTAAGTCTGGATAAAGTTGGGAACTTTGATTCATTCTTTTTTTATTATAATTAATCCAATGAAGGATCATTATTCTCTGAATAATAGCCAATAACAATTCAATTAGAAACATCGCTCTTTCAGTTTGTCTTATAAGCCACAAGAGCAGTACAAAGAGCCTTAATAAATATGCCTGGTTTATATTTGGAGTAATTCACAAGTACACATATGACTGGGACCATTATACAAGGTGCTACGCAATACATGACACAGTACAAACTTCATGCAATCTCAGCTTGTTGCTCAAAAGCAAGGATGCTTTTCCTAGAATTGTTTACAACAGTGTAGGAGGTGAAGAGATACTCAGACATTAAGAGCACTCATTGCTCCTTCAGTTGACCCAGATTTAGTTCCCAGCACTCATATGACAGACTATAACCATTCATAACTCCAGCTCCAGGGAGATCCAATAACTTATGGCCTCCAAAGGCACTGGATAAGCACAGGGTACACCCACATACATGTACAATATTTCATACACATAAAAGTAAAATAATTTAAAAAAAAACATTTTTTAAAAAGAAAAATACATTTAAATTTGTTTACAAAGAAGACTAACATATACCCGTTTCCCAAAGGCTAACATACAGATGTTGCACAGGAGGTGTTTCGGTTTAAACAGGCGTCTCCTCAGCATCAGTTTCACAGTAGTGTGAGTCTAAAGACAATAGAGATGAGCACTGTGCTGCCCGTGAACCCGGGCTGGCTACAAACCCCAGACACTCTTCCTAACTCATGGTGCTTTGTGGAAAAGAAAAGGAGTCTGGGACAGAGATGGCTGTTCTCTGTGCCAAGGAGTTATTACCTTCTATTTATATGTGAGCCAGTTTGTGAATTTTATAAATGTGAGCACACCACGGACACTCAAGGAATGTTTCTTGAAACAGAAACTTGCTCAGTGATAGTGCATCATAAAGATACACTACAGAAACAGGATGGGAGATTGTAGATGCTCCTGCTTTGCCTGTACTTTGCCTGTAAACTTGGGGCTAAAAAATAAAGTATGTTTCTCCTTTTCCTCCATTGAAAAGTGTCTGTTTAGGCACCTGGGAATGGAGTTAGGTAAAGGAGCAAGGAGTTGGTCGCCACCAACATATATGGGCATCAAAATACAAGTGAAATAAATTCATACTGTAGTAATCAATCAAGCAGGTCTTAACTTCGTGATCTCGTAAACTAAGGATACTCTAGCTGTGGGAGAAGATGACAACAACAAAAGATTTAAAGCCAGTGAAATGAGTTGAATTAGAAAATTGTCACCTAGGATCAAGCATTTGCCATTGAGTATGTTCTGAGATACCCCTGTGAGTCCCAAGGAGCAGCTGCAGCCACACCACCACTGTGTCCCAGCCAGCTGACAGTTGCTGAGACTGGGCAATGCTTCAGCCTGTGACTCACACAGCCACCAAAGTTATAATGTCTTCACCAGGCCTCTGAAGAGGCTGCCTGGTCCATCAAGCTGCATGTAGTACATACAGCACTCTGAACAAAACGAATAGTGTTTTCAGTAACAGATAATACTTGGAATGCAGTGACCAATCAGTGAATGCTTACCACGGGTCCTGTGTGTTGTTAGAGAGACTTGCCCGTGACTAGTCCTTGTAGGGCTCTGTTTGATGAGTGGCCTTTGCCCCCTAGCTCTCCTGTTCACCCAGTGGGCTGATGAGTTATTTTGTTTGGTTGGGTTTTCTTTTCTTTAGTTGTTGTTGTTGTTGTTGTTGATGATGATGATGATGATGATGATGATGATGATGATGATAATGATCAACTTGACACATGATAGAGACATGGAAAGAAAAATGTCAACTGAGGAATTTTCATCATCAGACTGGCCTGTAGGCAAATCTGTGGGGAATTTTCCTGATTAAGGGTTGATGTGGAAGGACCTAACTCCTGTAGGTAGTGACCTCCCAGGGGAATTAATATTGGATTAAATAAAAAAGCAGGCTGAACAAGGAACGGGAAGCAAACCAGTAAGCAGGACTCCTCCGCATCTGTGCCTCCAGGCTTCTGATTGAGTTCCTGCCTTGACTTCTCTCAAACACAGAATGTGATTAAGACTTGTGAGCCAAATAAACCTTTTTCTCACCAGAGGTTTGGACCGTTGTGTTTATCATAACAATAGAAAGCAAAATAGGACTCTTAGTTTCCCTTCTCTCTCTCTCTCTCTCTCTCTCTCTCTTTCTCTCTCTCTCTCTCTCTCTCTCACACACACACACACACACACACACACACACACACACACACACACACACGCACTTTGTTTCCCAGCACGTGCTGAAGTGTTATAAGACAACTCTGAAAGAAGAAGGCTTCCTGGAAAAAGCCAGTGTTTCTTCCCCTGTTCTCTTGCAGCTTGGAGTATAAAACAAAAGCCAATTGAAGTCAGTTCTCCCACAGTTCCTATAAGCATTTATTTTCTTTCTCAGGAAGTCCACCCGTTGGTCTGTTGTCCTTAGGACCCTGTGAAGTGGCATTTGTGGCTATTTTCCTTTTCTAATGAATCCCCAAACAAGGCTTATCCCATGTTTGATAATAGTTCTGCTCTCTTGTTCTTTCTCTCTAGCCCTAGTCATTCTGGGTAAAATGATAAGCAGGTAGAAAAACACAAGCGTGAGTTTCAACCAAAATATCTTTAATGTTTGAACATAGTCTTTGGAGTTTCCTTAAACTGAAATAAAGATCCAGGAAAATTCCTTGTTTGTGTTGTATATCCCCGGGAAGCCATTTGCCAAGCTCTAGCTGCCTGGCTCTCTGCCTCCAGGAATGCCAATCAGAGGACATTCTTTTTCAGGCAGCCAAGTTTGGAAGTCAGTTGGTTTCTGGCTGTGAGGTGGGGGTGGGGTGATGGCAGGGAAGCCAGCGAGTCCTCAGCTGATCTTCAGCTTGCAAAGGTTTCCGTTATAGCCTTCAATGAACGCAGTTCCTTTTACCCAAGAGGAGACAGGTAAAAGGACAACTGAGTAAACCAGCTTAAGAAGAAATGGGCGGAAACTCCCAGGGAGGGAGGGGCTGAGGGAGACCTTTGAAAGCCTGCCATTGGTGAGTTTACCAAAGGCATCTGCCAGTGGGACTTCAGTGGAATGTGAAACCAAATCGTTTTTCAAGTTAAAGATAGACACAGTGGACGCCAGAAACTGGAAGCCGGGTTTTTAAACTCCTGTCTCTCCCTAGAATTTCAGAGTTGGTTATAATCTCAGGGGTAATTAACCATTTGGCTAAATCTGTTCTCCCATGATCGTGCTAGCTAGCAATCACTGTGTGCTCTAGATGAACTGGCACTAAAAGGCTTGAAGAGGGGATGCTGTACCTGATCCAGGGTAAGTGAGATCACCGGGACTTGGAGGTGCATCTCTGGGAAGGTGGATGTTGACTTTTGCTTTATAGTTGGTTTGAATGAAAGGTCAGGGAGATTTCGTTGTGTCTGGATGAAGCTACTACTTTCCTTTCTGGAAGTAGGTGGCCTTGAGCATTCTGAGTGGCAGAAGGAAGCCCAGTACTTGTGTGAGGCTGTTTTCAAGTTCGCATTTCAGAATTATAACTTCAATGACGCCTATAGGCTCGTTCTTTCCAGTTAACCCTCAAGCATCTAAGGCTTGTGGAGTGAGGAAGTATGGGGGAGAATTGTCTGTAAGATGGAGCACAGCTTCCCTGGGATGGCACTGTGTTCAAATATAGATGATGAAGACAAAATGTTTCAAAGAAAAAAAAAACAGAGGCCTCTTTTCTAGTGGTGCTCTAAGACCATTAGAAAGTACCCCATCTTTGAAGAGGTGGCAAAGAAAACACAGGCAGCTTCTATCAAAGAAAGCAATGTATTAACAGCAGTTGTTTGGGAGCATTACCTCATTAATTCTAAGCAGTTCCTCTCAAAAAGAGTTGGTATCTGCAAAGTGAATGGGGGCGTTCTGATTATAAAGAACTCCAGAGAAGAGGAGGGAGGGAAAGAGTCGTTAAAGGAGAAGGGCAACCTTCAGTTCTTCATGTTTTGCCCATGTATAGGTTTTGTTTCTTGTTTGGTCAAGCGACCTCTCTCTCTCTCCTCTTAGCGACAACTTTTCCAAATTCACACAGCATTCCTTCTGAATAAATACTGTCCATAATAGTCACAGAGGGCATGGTGTGAAATGGATATTCTCCTTTATATGGGAAAAATAAGTGTGCTGACGCTCTCCTGACAGAGTGTGGGGCTGAACAGTGGATCCGAGTAACTAGCCTGGGTTTGCTCTGCCAAGTAGACCAGACTGAAATAGATGCAAGCAGTGAATAGTTTAATATGGCTCCATCACACAACTTGGATAATAAACAGTGATGTAGTATGTCAGTATGTCGCTCTTCTAAGCCAAAAAGGTGGGCATTGCAAGGACAGAGTTGAACTTCGAACTACTGAGCAGCAGAGCAAGGACAAACAAAATGTGAAATTAGCAGAGCCCAGAAGTGATCTGTGTAGCCTCGTGTGCCCAGTTCCCCTCCTAGCTTCCCTCTTCTTCAAGGTCCCTAAGAAGCCCAGTGCCCAAAACCTGTCTGCAAGGAAGAACCTGTCCAGAGTGTTTTAGTGTTGTCCTCTACGGATTGGAAATTTATGTGTTTTGTTAGAAATATCTATTCTTAGAAGAGTTTAGGCAGTTTGTTAAATTGTCACTAGGTTTAGTGATCCTAAAATTAACCCATCAAATTGCACGAATTTCAAGTTATTCTCTAATCCTTATAAGCAGACCGTAACAGCAATTTTTTCCTAGTCATTTCAAGTGGCTGGTGATAGTGTATGGGTGGCTGTGTCCTGAACAGCTGGCATTAAGAATGAGACTGGCATAAATTTGTGACTGTACGAGCAGAATGCAGTTCTCACAGAGATATGTATACACAAGCCTGCCCTTAATACACCTGGTGTGGGTATACCAATGTTTAATTCTTGCTATATTGGAATTTGGCTTTTGGTTTTCACATTGTTAAAAGAAAAACTTCAAGGTTCAATTTTCTAACATGGAAGAATGTTTAACAATGTGTCCAGTACTGATGGGGAGATTAAATATGGGTCCCCAACTGTTGGGTCACTGTTAAGAGTTTCTCGTTCCAGAATGAGGTAGAAAGCTTGGATTGTCTTCCTTTGGATGGGGTGAAGGTCGTTGCCTTATGATATGTGTCTGCTGATTATAGCTTACATGTTACTGGGTATATCTTCATTATTATTTATTGCCCATCGTATCTTCATTCACAGTGTCTTGTCTCCTTAGTACGTGATATAACTTTGCTTTATGTTGAAATGTATATTGAAAATCACTCTTTAAACCTGGTGACACCAACCTATGATTCCAGCATTTGGTAATCAAAGTTAGCAGACTCACTGCAAGTTTGTGCAGTCTGGGCTACTTATATTTTAAAATGAATAAATGAATGAGTGGTAGAAGTCATTTGTAGGGGTAATTAGAGATGTTATTACCCCTACAAGTAGGATGATGGTTTCCTGCAGAGGAGGTAGCAGGTGGCAGACTGGAAATACCTTCAACAAAGTGTGGGGATGAGGAGGGAGAGGCTTGAGCTCTCTCTGTGATGGGAGCCCACTTGTAGGCCATATGAACAAAGGTTCATTCAAGTTCACCCTGTCTCAGTAGAAGATAAGGTCTTTCCAGATCCCAGCATATACTTAGCCAAAGACTTTGACATATGAATGAAGTCAATCAGGCCACCAGAGGAACCTGTGTTTGCCAGTTGTTTGCCTGGATAGTCATATGCCAAGGGGCAAAATTTTGACCTTTGAAGTTCAACTTATCTCTTTGCTTTCTAATTTGTAAAATTTTTATTTATTATTTTTATTGTGTATGTGCGAGAAGGATGGGGTGCACACATGCCATGGCATCTGTGCGGAGGTCAGAGATCAGCTTCCGTGGAGTCGGTTCTCTCCTCCCATCTCTATGTGGGTTGCAGGAATCAAACTCAGGTTGCCAGGCTCACATTGCAAGTGATTTTATCCATTGTGCCATCTCACCGGCACCCTGGTTTCTTTGCTAAGCCCTCAGGTTGTGATTAACTCTACCCTTTTGTGAATTATGATACATTAATTATTTGACTAGAGCTCTGGGTCCAAGTATCTGTGTCATGACTGATTGGAGGGCCCACTTCCTCCAGCTTCTTACGCTCTATCTACAATACCGAGCAATCCTTTCACTCGTCCCTCACAGGCCACTGTCCTTGATAATCTCTTTCATCTCTAGTCCACCCACTCCAGTCACTTCAGCTGTTCAGAAAACTTGACTCTTCCAGCTTTCTCCATGCCTGTATTTAGTATTACACATCTCTTTAGGTTAGTGTAAGTTAACTACTCCCTCTGCTTCCTCTGTGCTGCCTCTGCTCTGGGTCTTTATTGTCTTACTTGGTTGCTGTGTTATCCTTATAGTTACTCTTCTGCATCTAGTCCCCTCCCACACCACTGCCGCCCAATGGCCATGGCTTGTGCTGGGCAAACGCATCTGTGTTCTAAGATCCACAGCCGCTAATGATTGGAGAACTCCAGGAGCCTTCAGAATAGGACTGTGCCATCTCTAGCACAGCCTGAAAGGCCTGTCTTTATCACCTGTCCACTCCTTAGCTGGTCATCACCAACACTTGAGTCAAGTATTACTACAGCCTCTGGGATCTGCCATATACTAGAGCAGTGTGTGAAAGTGCACAGAAGCATTTTCCTTTTCCCAGAGTGCTGGTTGCTCCTCAACTTTCACCTCATGGGACACTCACCATGCCTTCCTTACCTTCAGAGTTCACCTGAAGTTCCCAACATCTCTAATAGCACGAACTGTGCCTTACAGCATGGACAGTGCCATACTGCTTGCTGTGCTGGTTTCTGGTGTATGATACTACAGGTTTAAGGAATGAATAATCATCACCTGTTTTCAGGGCTATTGTTCTTGGATGCTCCCTTATTTTCTTTACTTATTTATATTCACTCTCTATGTTTTGAGCTAACATAATTATCACTAATGGCTCAAAATGCCAAGTAGATTCAGGCAATGTTTGCTTGTCTGGTGGGGGAGGGGGGCATTCTTCTGGAAAAGTGGGATTAATGTCCATTTTATTGCCAAGTAAGATCAACTGATAACAGGGCATATGTTAGCAGTAAAGTGGGCTGACTCAGCTGCACATTATCAGAGAGGTTTTTAATCAAAAGACAGTCACAGCATGTGGAGACTAATAGGTTCCACCATTCGTGTTCAGGCTGTATGGCTAGCTCACTTAATAAAGGGCTTACCTTATAAGCATAAGACTTCCATTAGTTTATTTCCACAACCCAGAGATTAAAAAGCCACTTGTGGAAACAAGAACATGGAATCCCAGTTCTGGAAAGTCAGAGACAACCCAATCCTTGGGTCCTGATGGCAAGGCAGCCTATCCTATGTGGAGAGTCCAAGGCCATTGAGAGCCCCAGTCACAAATAAATAAAGCAGATGGCACCTGTGGAATGATGCCCAAGGCTGATTTTTGCCTTCTACATGCACATGAATACACACACACACACACACACACACACACACACACAAATGTGCACATACACGTATACACAAACTTCATCAGGAAAATTCAACAAGCACATCAGAAAAAAATGATTGAGAAACTAAATTCAAATGAATCAACTTGTGCATGGTCAGAGTAGCAACCATGAGAAAGCACTGGATTCTCAGTGGGTAGTCTGGCATGAGAAGGAGAGTATTTGGTAGGTTATGTGTATGGTTTCATGACCCTAAATTTAAAGTTGCTTTCAGGTTTTGCCTTAAATAAAAGTCCTTGAAGCACAGCATTGATGTCATCTTACTATCAGCATATGCTAAGAAAAGAAAGTCTCTTTGGTCAATGACAAATCAGATGTTATCAGTGGGGACCAAAAGAAGCTGATATTTGGTAAAGGGCTTTAATCAAGTTTGACTCTTCGAACTATTTGTAAGTTTTTCGTACATTTATTATGTGCCCTTGAGATGCCAAGTCTTGAGCTTAAAGAAATGAAGATTTGTGCTTTATGTTATTCCCTTCACACAGTGCTCTCCTTCTTCCACAGAAGGAAGAGCTTCAATATAAACGGGACCAAAGTTTTTCTTTAACCAAATATCTGACTGTAATAAAATGTTCAAACCCAGTATTCGCAATATGAATCTGCACATTTCTACAAGAACATATGAAGATGTATGCTTTTCTACTTCATTTACGGGAGAAACAAAGACTGCCTGTTTGACAGTAATCAGATGTTAGCTTCCAAGTAGTGGGAAGAAGGGGGCAGGCTCCTGCTTTTCCCCTTATCTGTTCTAGGCAATGGGGTTATTGACTTACGCCTTCCACCAGGCAATGGCTTTGGTTATCGTGCCTCTATAAATGTTCTTTCATTTCTATTCTCCACTTGAGTTGGTCTCATCCTGTTTAATAAAACTCATTTTTTTCTTTCTCGGCAATGAGCATCTTTCTCACAGTAAGTCAAGCAGCTTGGTATTATTTAGACTTTTAAAAATGCACGCTTCTGGCCATGATGGCTCACACTTGCAATCACAGAATTTAGGAGACTGAGGCAGGATCATAATGAGTTCAGGGCTACTTTGAACCATAGAATGAGTTCCACGCCAGCCTGAGCTACACAAGAAGACCATATCTCAAAATTAAAAACTAAAGGCAGATTAAGGAAAATCATGCCTAGAAACATTTTCATTAAACAATACTATCAAGAGACTGAAAATGCTCAATTTTTTCATATACCATTTAATATCAAATCTCAGTTCGTTTGCATAAGTAAAGCTGGACTTAGCAGTTTTGCAAAAATAAATATTATGTAAAAATGACTTAGTCACCCGAAGTAATAAAAAACATCTACACATTTTTTCAAAGAACAATAGATTTCTTTTAAAATTCCATTTACTTTCTTCTATTCATCCCTATGTGACTCTGCCGTACACAAATCTGTGGACACTGAACAAAAGATTCACCCAAATCATCACAACTCAGGAGTATAGATACCTCACTTGTTTTGTAAAAAGGTGTAGAATACTTTTTTTAATGAAGTTGATCTTCTAATATAAAAGAATTTGTAATTCTCAGATTGTCCCTTACTATACATTACTAGAAACAAACTCACTCACAGAATTGCTGTCTGTTAAAACTTCACGTAAATGTAATTATTCTTTCTCAGTGCTTCAGCTGGAGGAGTAGCTCATCCATTAAGACCACTTACTGCCTTTTGCACAGGACGTGGGTTCAATTCCCAGTACCTGCATAGTGTGCTCTTTCTGGCTTCTGTGGACACTGTGCACTTGTGTACTCATATGTACATGCAGACAAAATGATCATATACATAAAAATGTCATTAAAATGTATCTTCTAAAGTAAATCCAATATTGCAAACTATTTTGTAGGTAATATGCACACGTAGTTTTCTTGTTATACATGTTTAAATTAAGGCATAGACAGATGTACTAGGTGTGGTTTCCTGAGAAAGCAAACTCCAATCTCAGTGTGATATAAAAGGCTAGAATTTCCTCTCATGTGAGCCACTTAGTTGTTACATGTTGACTAAAGGTTTTCTCCACACTTCAACCCTCATCTCTTCCTATGGTTGTACTTCCTTGGCCAAAATATATCATACAGCCATACCTACTACTAGGAAACACTCCTACCAACATGTCTGAAAAAAAGGACTGAAATATCTATAGAGAGCTCCAGTAAATTTCCAAGCTTGCACGTGATTAAACATCCCCAAGTCTCCAGAGCCTCATCATTATTACACACCTGTGCGTACACTAGGGAATGCTGGTGCACTGCTCTACACTAGGGACCATGTGAGCACATGATGTGATGATGTAATGCTGACATTTTTTGTCCTGATCACATCTTCTGACTCTCACCCCTTAGATCTTTGGCTCTCCAGTCCTTACTATTTTTTGCAAAGCTCTCATTTTATAAAATGCTGAGAGTTCAGCTATCTTCCTGCCAATCATTGGGTACTCCTGGCCATAAATAATTTGGGGAATTCAAAGAAACTTCTAATAGGGAATTCCTACAGAAATGTGGAAAGCAACTATAAAAAGTACATTTTCCCATTGCTACAAACTGCTCATGCATATAGAGAAGTGGATGAAAAAAATAATTGAATGCAGCTTTAATCTTCACCCCCTACCTTTACTAGTAAGTGAGGTAAGAGGACTAGGCTTAGAGACGGGAACAGTAACACACTGTACTTTAGACATGCATAGTCTTGAATAACACCCATATCACTCAAACTCTGTATGTGCCTAGCGTTTATCTGTGAGTGCTCAGATAAAATCTAGGATAAAATCTAAGAGTAATGAGACAGTTAAAGGATTACACATTTTAAGGCACTTTGCTGAGGTCCTTGGAATTGTAATTTAAGTCAGCAAGTTTAATTTGTGTTCTTGGTAGCAGTAATTCTAGGAAATGCTTCCTGGGATGTTTACAGATTCTGAATCAAGCAAATTGCTATAGATTTTACCTCTCTCTTAGAGACCCTGGCCTGCACTAACAATAAGGCTTCATGAATGTTCTACATGCACAGGTTCAATTTACTTTAAGTCTACTGTTTTCTAGCATAAAGTTTGAGAGGGCAAAGGAAGAGACACACAGAAAGAATGTTTCACATTATCAAACATAGCTTGGTAAATTTTACTTCAATTATATCTGTTATGTTGTATTAAGAATATATAGTGGGGCTAGAACCTAGAGCCAATATCCAGGAATTCATAACTTCCTAGAACTGCAACTCCAGAAAATTCAATGCCTCTGGGCTCTGTGGCACTGCACCATGTACGTACACACACACACACACACACACACACACACACACACACATACATGCATACACATACACAAGTGCACACATACATACCTGCATATACACATGCACAAATACACATACACACATGCATGCACACATATACATAAGTTAAAAGTAAAATAAATATATTTTAAAGTGGTTTATAATGTATTATATTAGTATTCTAACTGGTGTAATACTTTTAGAACAAAAAGCTAAGGATTTTTAAAGGATTTTTGTAAATATCTTCACTATTTGCTAATTTATTTTCACTTTCTTGATAAAAAGCATTATTTTAAAATTGCCACACCATTTAATAATATTTAATGTAATTGGGGTATATTATTTGGGATACACCAGAAATAAGAAAATCACTCAGAACTCACACATGATTTTCCTTTTTCACCCACCGTTGAAAGTCTTATACTTACTCATTTTTACAACATGGTCATACATTATTAATCTATTAAGTTAGTTTTTATTTCTAGGTTAAGACTTCTGAAGGGAAAGTTCTCCCTCAATTTCAACATTTACTTCTTGATTGTTTTCCCTTTGCTTGCTTCAAAATCAAAATATTAAAGCTTTGAAAAGGGCATTAACTTTAAATAAATTATTTTCTAAATTTATCACTTAAGAGAATTTTTCTATGAAAGAAGGATAATAAATGAATAGAACAAAACCAAAAAATACCCACTTTCCTTAGTAGAATGTGTGTTATGTTGAAGTGCAATGACTGTGTAATGCTAGCAGTTCTGCCATACATTGAATGCTTCCAAAAAGTAACTCTATCCAAAGAGTGTCCTAGATATGTGGGTCACATGTAGGTACCAAGGTAGGCAGCTGTGACAGTGCATTGCTACTCTTTGTCATGTGTACAATCTGGTATGATTATTCTGTTTGTCTTTAATTGGCAATTTTAATCCTCCCTCCATTTTAACTAGGAGATAAGTATATTTTAAGATAATTTGGAAATATATTTTCATTTTACATTGTAGAAAGAGAAATAATTTAGCCAAAGTTATGGGAAGCATAATTTTATGTGTATTTGTATATCCATGGTCATGCATGTACAGGTAAATGTTTGTGTACAAGTGCATGTGCATGGGGTTCACATGTGTGTGAATGCAGGTACATGTGTGTGTTCACGTAGAAGGCAAAGGACAGGGTTCTTCCCCAAGCACTCTCCACATTATTCATTTATCTATTCATTCATCTGTCTGTCTGTCTGTCTGTTTAGAAGCAAGGTAGGTCTCTCACAGGACTAGAAATCAACTAGTAAGCTATACTAGCTGATGGATGAGTGAGCCCCCAAGGGTCATCTCTCTCCTTCCTCCCAAGTACCATAACAAGTGTGTACCCACTGGCTTTTTCTGGGGCTTGTGGGAAATTCAACTCAGGTCCTCATGCTTGTACAACAACTATTTTTCTACCTAAAAACTTAGTCTGGTAGAAGAAATTCTTATCACACATACCTTCCTGTGATTCCGATTTGTTTATATCTTACCTTGGGGTTACAGTAAAATTCAGAAAGCACCATGATGTCTGCAACACGTCCAAATGATCATCGAAGTGGGATCTGCAGGTTTCTTTTGAGCACTGTAAGCTCATCCTGATCTGTCTTAAGAAATACTTCAAGGAACCAGACAACTGCATTCTTCCAACCTATTAAGTTATGAAGCCAGTTATAGTCCACATTTTGAAACTGCCTAGCACCTAAAACATTTAGAAGGCTGGAAAATATCCTGTATAACCATTTGCCAAACATGGGAACATAAATCTCAGTTGCTTAGGTTTACAGTATTACAATGTCTCCTTTAAAATGACATGAGGGAAGCGTTTAGTGTAATGAGGCAGAGTCCTAGTGTGCAAGTTACATTATTCTTTCATTGCACAGGAATGAATTATTGCTTCAGTTTCTATATGATGCCCTAGTGGCCTCAAAGACACAATACAGCTTGCAGAAAAGCCTGCCTTTGTCTTAGGCAATAACTTATTCTATCAGAGTATGCTTTCTGAGAGTTACCCATAGCATTTCCCACTGTAGGCAGAATTTCATGAAGGTCATTTACATGTAGCTACTGAACTTCACTGTTTTCTTTTTTTTCTTTTTCTTTTTTTAAAGTTAAGAAGGTTACCTGGAGACTGACATACTGCTGCAACAGGAAGAACCAAAGAAATTTTATACCTATAGCATTCAGAAAACAAGAAGAAATTGAGGATAAGAAATTAAATCACAAGCACAGAGGTTTTGTGTTGGCATTTCTCTGCTTTTGCAAACTTTTAAAAAAAATACGGAAGCTGGGCCTCTGGCATGTCTCAGTGAGTGAAGGCATGTCCTGCCAAGCTTGGTCTGCATTAAATCCCTAGGATCCATGTGATAGAAGGAGAGGACTTCCTCATGCAGGTTGTCCTCTGACTGCCACATGTGTACTGAGACGTGCAAGCTCACATGCAAATACACACAACTAAATTAAATAATGTAATAACATATTTTGAGGTAAGCATGGATCTTTGGAAGTAGACCCTGGAGACTTAATAATAATAATCAAACCAACACGTCTGTATTTGCAGTGAGCATTTTCATACTATTTTGAACACTAAATATACAAACGTAAATGTCAAAGTGTACAAAGATTTTATAAGTAAGTTGTATTTCATAATGAGGTAAGATAAGAATTAATTAATATAAAAACTTCTCTTTAAATGCTCTCACCAATTGGTGTTACAGCACTTGGGAAAGATTGCACCAGGCTTTCTGCCAAACCATTACTGGTAATCTGATGACAAGGGATGAAGAAAATTCAGATGCTACTGCCTGCCTTAGTTAGATATGCATTTGCTAAAAGAGAAGCCAACACATTTCCTACACAGCCCATCAAAGCTGTTCGTGTGTGTGTGTGTGCACATGCTTTTACAAGTCTAAGAATATACACATCTCTGTAAATACATCTTTGCTCAAAGCAAACAGCAGTAGCAGACACAGCTGGCCTTGACGGAATTGTTTCTGTATTTCGAGTGGGTTCAGTATATAGCAACATTTCCTTCAATGGCTGCAGCAAAAAGCATTAAATTATTCATAGATGAACAAGATTTATCATCTCCCTTGTGTGGGTAAATTCCGGTGATGGCTCAAAATCATTCATTCATAAATGAGGGAGTTGGGCCACTTTTGTGTATGGTTTATTTAAATTATTTAAATGTAAACGTGTTTTCCACATAATGCACATAAATACAATGACATGAGAAAGTAAAGAAAGCATGTGTTTTTATAAAAGGAGGGTTTTTGAAATCCTGAGGTTCTATTTTGAGACAAAACATTGCAGGGCTATGGACATTTGCAATTAACTTTGGGCCACTGAGGGGGCTCCCCCTTTTTTCTAATTATTCAGAAATCTACTAGAGATAGCTGTGCTTTGGTATAACATCTTCATATCTTAATTATAAAGTTGATCTTATCTCCTAGCTCGTAGACACACATTTTCAAAATAAAATCACATGTAGTTCTCTGTGTTCCTTTTCTATCTCCCAACAGCACAAGAACAACTGGCAGCATGCCAGTGTTACATGACTGATCATCTGTCTGTTAGAGTAGAGCCTTACTAAACCTCAGCATTAGATTGTGTGTCAATCTTAATCCTTATCATGCTTTGGAGGACGGCACTGTCTAGCAAAATGATCTGGGCACATGGAGCTGAAGCAGTTAGACTATAGAAAGTGACATGAGGTTTACAGTCCCCAGAGAAGATGTCCTAAAGAAAACAGTGCTGGTGTTGGGTCATAATACATCAATAAGCATTCCCTGGCGGGGGGGGGGGGGGAGATGTCAAGATGGTTCAGGATGAAAGTTCTCATGTGGCAAAGGTGGGAAGTTTCACAGTATACAGAGCTACCAATGGTTTGGTGTTTGATGAGATGTGAGGCTGAAGTGAATGGCAATGAACTTGAAAAGACAAACATCTAGTGTAGTTAAGCCTTTTACACTATCCCGAAAAGTTTTCTGTCTAGTCCTTACAGGACAGAGTACTTCTGAAATCCAAATCCTTCCCTGAAAATAACCAGTACAAGAAAAAACAGTGAAGATTGGCTCTTGGGGATCTAGAGCCAGATCTCAAAATGTCGCTGTGCATAAAAGTCCTTTAGACACCTGTGTCCTTCTACTTTACTTCATTAAGGCATCCTGGGTTCATCTACCTCATAAGAGTTCTTTGCTCCAGATTTCAAAGAAGATACACATCCAGTGGCTCCTCTTTCCCAGTGTTGTTCCCATTCTGACACTGATTGCAAATCCCCTCATATTGAAAAACAAAAGACTCTGTAGCAATGGTAATTTAAAGTAAATGTTATACAAAACAAAACTACATGAATCGATTGCTCTGAACAAGAGTTTTAAAGAAATCAAGACTGGAACAACGGAGAAGGAGAATGTGCTGTAATGATTTGCTCATAAATTAAATTTAAATTAATGCATAAGGTCTAGGTGGATGGAATATGAGGTTGACCACTAAAGAAGGCTGCCATCATTTTTATAATTTTGATTATATAGAGAAATTGGTTTGCTATAACTGAATATTCTCAAGCCTATATTGAAGTGTATATTCTGTAAAAATAGGCCACATCATGATTTTCTCATAGTTTAAGCCCTTCACTAGCTAAGAATACTTGCCAGGGGAGATGGGGGAAATTTTTACTACTATATCCAGCTCCTTTGACAGAAAGATATCATTTTGAAAAGCAGTCCTTTCTCTCATGACCTTGGCATTTGGTGGCAGTATTTGACAAAAAGTTCCGTGTTTTCCTAGACGGTGTCCTTTCTCACTCTGTATTGTACCCTGCATTAGTAATTCAGAACACACACCAAAAACTGTAGAGATCAATCAAAAGAAAAGCAAACAAGAAACACAGTTTTGAAAATCAAGGAGAGGGCTTTCTTCCAGATGGCTCTGTTAGGGGTAGAATTCAAGGGGGAAGACTGCAGTCACGCTGGAGCTGACGTGACCATGAGGTCAGATCTTTCTGATTTGAATTTTAAGTTCCAGTAACACCAATAAAGCCAATCCCATAAATCCTACCTGGTCTTTGAACTCTTATGATAAATCTAGCATCAATTTTAAATACTTTTGAAAAAGACTCTGTTGTGGCATCCACATTTGACACACTTAAGTTACTCTGCTGGCATTTGGGTGAGTTAGAGATTTGTGTATGCATGGTCCCAGGCCTACAAGAAGATAGGGAGCCATAGCTATGGGTTCCTGTTGTTATGAAAATCAGGACTGAGTTTCAGCAGAAGCTCTTTCTTCTGCCTAGCAGGTGAAAGGGTTTTTACAAAAAAACAATACTAAGAATAAAAATACATCTTTAGTGCTCAAACGCACACTGATCAATCCGTTCTGGTCACCCTGGAGCACCTGCTAGTGTATGTCTTTTTTCAGAAAGGTATCTCTTGGACTCTTCTTTTGGATTCTTGGAGGTGTAATTATGAGAGCTTCCAAAATTGTTCCTAAGTTCAGTGCAACCCATGGCGATGCCAGCAAGAAATACCCAGAACTGCCTTTAGTGGCAAAACAGTTTTCCATCTCTTTCTTCTTTGCAGTGATCCATCACGTGTGTTGTGAAAATTAATCACACATTCCTCTATTTTTCCATCACAGGGTCAGTTTGGCTGCCCTTTCATCTATTGTTTAAGTACTTTAAATCTTCTTCAGTCATGGGACTATCAACCCTTTTAGCAGAGGTCAACAAAATTAACCTTGACCTTGCTGTGAAGAGGGATACCCTCATACCATCACATGCTTAACACATGTCCACCCAGCCCTTCCATGTCTCTTCCCATCTAGGTGCAATGTCATTGAGTAGCATTGTTTACATGGCATCCCTAGAACTTCGTAGTTTTTATTTATTAATTATTCTCAACTCTTTATCAACCCTTCCTGATCACATAAAATTTCACTTCCTGTTTTCAAACTTAGATAGTCATTACAAATGGAAGATAGAATATACTTGTATATGATCAAAACACAATGCTTTGATTTCTGTTCCAGTTGGCACAGGTACACTTTTTTTTTTTTTTTTTTTTTTGAGAAAATAAAAAAAATGACTCAAGAGCTGGGAACATACCTCGGTTGGTAGAATGCTTCTTTAACATTCACAAAGCCCTGGGTGTGAGCCCAAGTACCACATAGCCATGACACAGTGATGTATCCCTGTAACTTCAGTACTCAGGAAATGACATAGGAAGATGAGAAGTTCAAAATCAACTTTGACTCCATAATAAGTTTTATGCAAAGCCGCAATACAGGACACCGTATCTGAGGGGAAAATAAAGGAATAGTCATTTAATAGTCCACTGTAGGCACACAGTGCTAGATCTTACTTTTTTTTCTTTTATATTAGAAGATATGCTATGTAGCTTGTAGGAGTTTGTACTTGGAAGAGACTCATCTCTCAAGATTACTTTGTAAGCTTTCCTGTAAGGAAAACCATAAAATACACCAAGTTCCATTGTCCTTTTAACTTCTTCTTTCCTAATTATAGATGCTGAGCTGAACTAAACCAAGGGAGCTAAACTCAAAGCCAAATTGTTAATAATCTAAACATCAGTGTCTCATATAATTATTGCCTTCTTTCTAAAAGGAAGTCTAAAGATTAGGTCTCCTGAGATGGACACAACAGAACTCTTTCTAAGATGTTTAATTGATATTTAAGTTCTCAGAAATAATACATAAAGACAAAATGAGCAGCTGGGGACATTGTCACTTTTATGATGACCATATGGAACATTGTTTTGAATTGTGGTTTCTGGTGTCTCACACAATTGGAGTAGGCTCATGGTTTTGATGTGTGCTTACTATGTCCAAGAAAATGGGAATGATGGGACTTCATGAATAATTAATTCCACATGCACACACCCATGAACATACAAAAACACATCAACATTTATGGCCCCCTCCCACACAAAACTTTTAGAAATAAAAGAGGAAATGAAATAGTTAAGAAATATAATAAATATTCTCAGTAAAATACAAGATGGCCTAAATGGGCTAAAGTGGTTGCATACTCTCATAGATCAAGTCTGTTTTGATGAACTGTCATACTGGCTGAATATCCTTACCTTTTATTCTCATCCGTAGTGTTGGGATACCAACAGGATGAAAATCTCAAGGTGTCGAGATAAGTTAAGATGAGATGAGATGAGATGAGATGAGATGAGATGAGATGAGATGAGCTCTATTAATCAGTTGATGAGTTCAGCATAGTGCCTGTGGAGCAATGATGTCCTCATAAAGTTCTGATGTTTTAGGGAAATGCTGATGTCATCATACAACAATGACAACACACTTAAAATTATGCAGTTCTTCACACTGTGTAGACATAGTATTGGAGAAACTAAAAGGAAACACTCATTTTAGTGATCCATGAGTCAGGAGACACTGAGATTATTTTCTTCTTCCTACCTACCTGACACAACAGAAAACATAGAAAATACAAATTCTCTGAGATAAATCTAAGGTTCCTTCTCTTGGACCTTAACTGTTCTAGGATTTGGCTTACAAACCTTCACCTTGAGAAGGTGAACACTTCAAAAACATAGCTTCTTATATTCTACCCCAAATTCTTTCATTCACTGGTTCAATTGACTGTCATGGAAACTGAGTGTGTAGGATGATATAGTTCTGTTCTCTAAAGTTTCAAACCTCTAGGCTTAGGCATTGAGCCTTACAAATCCTGATCTACGGAAGTTCATTTCTTTCTTCTGATTCTATATTGTTTTTCAGGGAAGAAAGTTCTCAGAATAATCACAGACTCTCAAAGGGCACAGTAGTGTGCAAATTCAAAAAAGGAGTCCTTACAGACTTGACGCATATACTCTGCGGTGCATCAGCACTACAGAAAATGACAAGCATTTGGGAGACCTCTTTGGGCCTAGACCTTGACTAATCTTTTCTTGCCCATTGTTTCTCAGAATAACAATTGTTATAATTCTTCAGTATTTACATTGAACAGCAAACAGATTATACTCTAATGTTTCCCCAATCCTCAGTTTACCTGTAAATGTTTTCTTACCAGTTTATCCTCTCCTTGTCTTATAATTACCAAATATTGTATGTGTTGACACGATTGAAGAAGCAGTACCCATGAGAATAAGTCATGCCTGGGAGAGTTCTCTATGCATACAAAATTATGGTCAGCCCTTATATTAGACTCGCTTTTAAAATATTGTGTAGATATTGTATAGCTTATTCATCTGCATACCTCCTTCATCTCATCTCCAATATAATTTTCTTTTGTTCAATTATTTATTTATTTACTTTACATCATTTTCAGAGCACCCTCCCCATAATTTTCTAATATCTTGCTGGATCCATCTCATCTTTGGGCAAGTCAGTCAATATTAGAGTGGAGAGGAAGCCTAGACCATATTATAAAATAATCACATCTGTTAATTTCATAGAAGGAGAGCAACTTTGTCCATAAAAAAAGGAACAAAACATCCACTTGATCTATCTGGTTACATCCTGAGGTCTTTGGAAAATTCATACCAAGCATTCGTTGGCCCAAAAAACAACAACTGGCCAGAATTGGTTGTGTTATTTTGTAGAATTCACATCACTGCAATATGTTTGTTGTCAGTACATGAGAGCATTCTGGAGTGAAGTCTGGAGTCTTCTTAAAAACATTAAAAGTCTGGGAAGCATTTTCAATTAACAGTGACTTTTAATCATCATTTCCTGGAAACACAATGTCCAATAATTCTCTACTCAAATAGGAAACAGTGATGGGTAGGGCTGTAGCTCAGCCACACTCCTGTGACTCACAGATAGTACCTACCTCTCATATCTGAACCATTTGTGACTGTTGCTTTCATTCATGGAACCTTGGATAGCTTAGGCTAAAGCTTCCATTATTAGGAAGCAGGATTTCAAGGTGTTTTCAGTGGTCCTTTCCACTACTTATGAAAAGTTCAAAAGAATTATATGTTGAAGCAGAAGCACATATTTATGGGCAATCTTGGTCCAGCATTTGCAACTTTTATAAAAGCATGAAGCAAATTAATTACTTTGCACAGTAAGGAAAACCATGGCCAACAATCATGGAACAATTGCTGTATAATATCTGAATATTCTCCTCTGAGGAAGCTTACAGAGAGTGGGTAAAAAAATATACATATCATAGCTTCATGTATCAGGCACAACAGAATCCCACAAAGGAATGCAGAAGATTCATAGAGAAAGAAAAGTTAATGCAAAAGTTTTTGTTTTTTTTTTAAGATCACAAGTTTAACAAGCTTATGTATAAGCAGTTAATGTCATAAGAAATGTGTTATCCCAACACACATGTACCCACAGGTGAAAGACAACAGGGGAAGAATGCCAATGAACAGGAGAAGAGAATGGCATCATCAAGTAATAATGGGAACAATTACTACAGACAGAGAGTCAATGAGGGAACTGTATTACAGAAGGCAGAGACAGACCCATTTAAGAAAGAAGTCGCCATTAGTAGCATTACAAGAAACAGATAGGGAAGTATCTCCTGGACTCTTGGTGGACTTTTCTTTCAGGAGACAAGAAGCCTGTAAGGAGTTGGCTCTGGGTGACCATGGAGAAAGGAGCTGGAATGCATGAGGGTGAGATGTGAAGGACAGATAGAGAGTCTCCATGAGGCTATGCCTGGGGAGGTGGCTAAATTGAAGTCACACTAAAGATTATTTAGTAAAAATATCACTATTAATAAAGCAATAAAGAAATTATTCTGATGTCAATATACAGAAATGATTAGAGACATCAGTAGTTTGAAGAGTTGGGAAAGAGGAATCTATAACGTCTCTGAACATAGGGAAGAGGGAGAGATACAAAAATATATTTTCCCTATACCTGACCTGTTTCAAACCAATAGGCACATTGCTGTTGTGTCTGCCTGTGAGTTGAATATTCTAGATATTCAACTCCCTTGAAATGACTGAGTTGCACTGGAGGATATTTAATAAAAATATGTACTTAAAGTTTTGGTTACTTATTCACATTTTAAAATACTATTGTGTGTGCATTGCTAGAATACTTGAACAAATGATTACACCATGTGGAAGATAAGGTTACTTCAAAATCACTCTATGGAACAAATATAGACAGACAGTCAGACAGACAGATAAATTATCATACTGCGTATGGTATATAGATTCAGCAAAAATAGTTTTAGAAAGACCTAAATTGTGTGGGAAACAGTTCTATATTCTTAAAAGGTCACAAACAGGGACTGGCATGCCTATCTGATTCATATTTGCAATTACTATATTTCATCCTAAAAGAACACCTTGAGAGATATAAATGGGTGGGAGAGTTCTTGCCAATTATCTACAAGTTTCTGGCTTTGCCCACCATTACTACAAAAAAATATTTTTAATTGTTTTCAGTGATCCACATCGGTTTGATCAAAAAAATCACTAGTTTGGTATATATTATTGGTAACACTGTATTCTATGAAATCGGAAACTGTCATATCTTTTTCTAATACATGCCACAGGTAGTGAATATGGCTCTGTGCTGAGGCCTGGGCCCAGACCTCTGTGAGACAAAACTCCTGGTCCACCAGTTATATGGACAGGTATGTCATACAAGTGTCATCTCAATACAGAGTTAGGGACTTAAAGCTGCAGGCCTTTCTAAAACAGCCAGAAGATCTAACTCAAGAAACAGAATTGTTGCCTCAAGCAAAACCAGACAGATCTGGAAAATACTTTCATTTGGGCTGATTAGTTCCTGCAATAATAGTCATAATGTATCCAAAGGGAGCTCTATTCATGATTAAAAAATAGAATTATACTTTTAAAGAATTTCAGGGAAGATAAAAGTGACTTTTCCAAAGAATAAAAATACATTGCAACAATTCTTTTTTTATTATTTGCATAAAACACTTCATCTTTCTGGATCTTCTGCAATTCTATTTAGTTTCCACCAATTAAGTCTCAGGGATTCTCTGAGGAAAGAAGGATTGGAGAAGTGGGGGAGGGGTTGGAGGATGCGACTGGGAGGAGTGGAGGGAGGGGGCTGCGACCAGGCTGTAAGGTAAATAAATTAACTAATTAACAAGGGAAAGAAAGTCTTGGGAGTTCAAGTATTGCTATATTGGGAGAACTTTCTAGGCTAGACTAGACCAGTAACTATACTTAATACAATAAGAAGAAAGAAGTGGACAAAGGCAAGGTTTTATGTCATAATATTTAATCATGTGTCAGTTCATTCATTCCTGCAGAAATACTAATAGGGTCTTCTTACATGGTAGGCATTATGCTATCTGCTTCCTCTGACGCACACAAAAGAACCCAGAGTCAGTAAGGGTTCAAAGGATTAACTGTGCGTGCTGTGAAGAAGTGATTATGTCATATAGTAAGAAGTGGCATCAGGTCCCACAAGGCATCCGTGTTGTTTTCTCAAAGTTGCATTTTTTAAAATCATAATTCTCCAGAATGTGTTGAAAATTGTTCTCTGAAGCTATTTTAACTTTGCACAGACGCAGCACTTTCACTTCAGGAAAAATGCTTTTATTTTCAGCTCAAGTTCTTAATCGGGGAAAGCATGGCAGATGCTTTTCCCAAGCACACGGGGTTGATTGGAGCTGAATTTTAATTAAAATTACTCAAAGGCTTAGTGGCTCTCCATTAAAAAAAAAAAAAAGACTGTCTTATAAGGCATGAAATACTGTTAGGATAAATCATGATAGAAAGAAAAGCAGAAAAAGGTAACCAGTTATTCACTGACTTTATCTTGAAGTTATCTTAAGTGTTAAAATAGAAAACACAGTTATCATTTTTCTTTTTATAGTTACACTTACAATAATCTGTAATGGCATTAACAATGAGGTAAAACCTAATACAGAGTGCAGCAAAAGAAACTGATAGATTAACATTTACATTATAAGTTCCTATATTTAACATCTGCCGTTGGGTTTCATATGGCAACTGTTTCTTATCTGCTGAAGGTTTGACAACTGACTGTTTAAATTTAGAATGCAACACTCCTTTTAAATAATGAATTAGAAAACATCACTCCGCTCTTTCCCTCTTGCATGTGCCAAATGTCAATACAGTTTTTTTTTCCAGCATAATCTTTAACTTTGAAAATCTCTGTTCCCCCACAAGAAAAGGGTATACAGAAAGTTAAAATTTAATAGAGACTTAATTAGGCAGTATTGTTGAGTTCTTTTTATAAAGAGTGCTATCTTGGGTTCTTGGCGAGATAAAGAGATGAACTGGATAGGGCCGTGAGTCACACAGACCTCACACAATGCACTTCAAAACACCTGTGATAAATGCTTTAATGGCTGTATAAACAGTGTCCAGGCTGAAAGTTCGGCAAGGACTAGGGGACTTAATTCCAGTCAAGGATGAGGTCTTTTACATAATAGAACTACATGGGGTGTGTTCAGAGGACAACTGTGAGAACGTGAAGCATATTACACTAGAGAACTTAACATCTTCAGAAACAATCAAACTCTGTGAACAGACATGATTACAGTAAAATGTACAACTGCATACCAAAGAGCAAACCAATGTCAGACCATGCTGAGTTTGCTTAAGGGATAAACTAGGATTGACTGGAGAAGACAGATCATGAGATGTGCCGGGGAAGATGTGGCCTATCTGCAGAAGCAGCAGCACTAGTTTGAAATGAGTAATGTGACACTTGAAGCAGGAGAGACTGTCTTGACTGAAAAAGCAGATCATCATGCTGTCCTCCTGCTGCTCCTCCTCCTCCTCCTCCTCTCTGTCCTCCTCCTCCTCTCTGTCCCCCTCCTCTCTTTTCCTCCTCACTCTCTTTATCTCCCTCTTTCTCTTCATTTCTTCTCCCTCCTTCTCCTTCTGTCTTTCTCCTCTTTGTCTTGATCTTCCTCCCCAGGCTCTTCCCTCCTCTTTCTTTTCCTCTTCCTCCCTTTTCTCTTCCTCCATGTACCAGAATTCATTAGAGTAGAATATTCCCAAGAGATGAAATTCACATTGTTGAGAGTTGTGCATGAGATACATGATGGAGACTCATATATAGATACAACTTATTGGTTTAAAGAATCTTACCATTAATGTGGAAATATAATGGGATCCTTGTTAACATCAGGTGTTCTTTGAAAATTCCCAAAGGAACAGATCAGATTCACTAATGCAGGACTGAAAGGAACACCTCTCTTAAGACTCAAGTTAGGGAATCTGATTGAACTGGTAAGAACAGGAAAATAACATAGTTTAGTTTGCCAAGAAGCCTTGTGATGCATGAAAGCAGCTAGGAAGATTAGTGTGACAGCTATTGTTTTTCTGAGGCACTGTTTTATAAAGGTTATTCTAAACAGTATGGTATCTGTACAGGATTAGGCAGATAGGCAGTGTTCTAGTAACTTCCGACATATTGTGTATTCACACAATACATGATGGGTGCGTATTCAAGTCTAGTGCTTATAGACACCTGTAGAACCTTGTGAGTCTTAGAAGAAATATTGTAGTTGGTTTGCTATGCCATAAAGATTATACTTTTTAAAGAAGTGACAAGATGGATTCACATTTTTAAAACGTAAGAGACCCCTAAATGTAAATGTATCCATGAACAGAAAGGATTATGTCAGAAAAGGACCTAACTCAGATGTGCTTAAATGGTGCAAAGCCTGGAGGCAAGACCAGAGAAGGTCAGTCCAATTTCCTCCCAGGACAGAGCAATAGATCTTGGTGACAAGGAGATGTTCAGTGAGATTAGATTTCTTTAAAACTGAGTTCTGCTCTACTGAGATCCTTTTGTACCTCTACCTAAGTACACAGTTGGGTGTTTTTCACGAGAGAGAAGATGGGAATTCATATGTAGATATTCCATATTGATTGAAAACATCTTACCATGATGTGAAGGTATTAGTCTGTAGCTGCTTGTTCATTGTGTGTTTCACCTCTTGAGAGTGTTCTGTGCTAATCAACTCTGTTTTCTACACGGGGGATGAAAAAAGGAAGAAGAGGAGCTTGAGGAGGAAGATCAAGATGAGGAAGAAAAGAAAGACATAAGAAGGATCGAGAAGAAGAGGGGCAAGATGGGGGGGGAGGAGGAAGGAGAGGGCAGAGTGGAAGAACAGCAGCAGGAGGACATGATTTAGGGACATGCTGATAACATTTAAAGAGCTCTTCTGAAGGTGGCCTGACTTTATCTGAACCATATAATCACCCGGGCTCACTACTCCCACCGACTTAAATTCATAGGAATCAGAAAGACCAATAATACAAAATCCTCCTTACCAGAAGCATAGAAAATCCCCAGAAATCTTGCCTAGGCAAAATGTACACAGAGGAGACTGACAGTCCAAAAAAAAAAAAAAAATACCAACTTATCAAACTATGTATCTCTACTGCATCAAAGCCAATAATAAAATAGACTTGAACTTTCTGCCCTCTTTATTGGTCAAAAATTATATTTATCCCTGAGACCAAAATAATATCTATGTGAGAACCTTTGTTAATTGGGAAATCATCCTTCACTCCCAAGTTCACCTGCATAAGGTACATTTCCTTTCCTTTAAGTGACTGAAATGTCTGATTTGCCCTTTATCCCAAGAGAGTAAATTGTTCCCACCTTCCCCTTGGACTCTTTCCAGCCAACTGTCTTCAGAGCCTTCAGTTTCCATAGCAACTTCACACCATTACCTCTTCCCAAAAAGAGCCTTCAACATCCCCCCCGAGGTTAGCTCCAGTGATATCAATAGGCCCTAGGAACTGCAAGGGCCACATCCTCGGAATACCTGCGAGTAGGGTTATAATCAAGCCTCTGACCCCATCCATGATGCTTAGTGTTTCTATTCTTTGTCTTTGGTTCTATGGAGACTCCCAGTCCCCTTCCTTTTCTGGTCAAGTTGATGTCGCACCAAGGCAACTGAGCATAGAGAGGCCCCAGCTTCTCAGATCTCCTTCCAAATTTACTATTCAATTTATATGTGATTATCAGTGACTAGAGGATATTACATCTGACTATATCCTAATTGGTAAAAGTAAGAGTTTAAGTTCCTACAGTAGCTCTTTTAATGAGAGGACTCATTTAAGCCATTTTTCTGGATTGGATGGAGGATATTTTAACTTTTTAAGGGGTGGGGGCTTAAGATGACAGTTAATGAGATCATTCCTTCCTAAAGCCCAAGATCCTGGGCTTAGTCTCAGCAACACATAAAAAAATAAAAATAATAAAAATTCTTCCTATGAATTCACTTTCTGTTAAACAGTATTTAAAACATAATCTTATTTTTAATAACATTAAAAGTTATGTGATAGGAAACAGCCCCATGCCATATAAATTCTATTGAAATGATTTCAAACAATTTGATATACACCTGACATGTGATGTCCTCATGTATTTTTTTAATCATAGGATTTTTGGACATAGAGCTAAGTAAACCCTACCATCAGT